>NW_028261382.1:10945297-11130297 GCF_051295495.1 Thamnophis sirtalis | reverse complement strand
TTAAAAAGCGCAACAATCATACCATTCGAGATAGGGGCAGCGAATCTTTAGCCCCAGGCCTGTCGGAACAGCCAGGTTTTAAGGGCTATGCGGAAGGCCTGGAGGGTGGTGAGGGTACGAATCTCCACGTGGAGTTCGTGGAGTTCGTTCTAGAGGGTCGGAGCAGCCACAGAGAAGGCTCTCCTCCGGGTAATCGCCAGCCGACACTGGCCGGCGGATGGAATTCGGAGGAGGCCTAGTCTGTGGGATCTAATTGGTCTAGTGGAGGTAATTGGCAGCAGGCGGTCTCTCAAGTACCCAGGTCCAATACCATGAAGGGCTTTATAAGTGACGACTAGCGCCTTGAAGCGTATCCGGAGACCAATAGGCAGCCAGTGCAGCTCGCGGAGGATAGGTGTTACGTGGGTGAACCGAGGTGCACCCACGATCGCTCGCGCGGCTGCATTCTGGACAAGCTGAAGTCTCCCCCCCCCCAAAAAAAATCCCCTCCTAGTTTCCTTCCCTGGGTTGAAGAGAAGGATGGGAAATCAGGAAGGCTGTTGAAGAGATGACTGGGTAGCTCAAGGCAAGACATTCCTACACATTTCTTGTCACTAATGATTCATTGGTGATGTTAGCTAGTTGGGTAATGAAACATCTGCAGGAAAACCACCAAGCTCAGAGAGCACACGAAGGACCTTCACAGTTCAATCCTGAACTACAAATATTCTCTATCCGTTTTTGTCACTCCCTAAATAATATGGAAAGAGGAATGCGGTGGCTCAGTGGCTAAGACGCTGAGCTTGTGGATCAGAAAGGTCCGGCGGTTCGAATCTCTAGCACCGCGTAATAGAGTGAGCTCCCATTACTTGTCCCAGCTTCTGCCAATCTAGCAATTCGAAAGCATGTAAAAATAGCAATAGCAATAGCAATAGCAGTTCGACTTATATACCGCTTCATAGGGCTTTCAGCCCTCTCTAAGCGGTTTACAGAGTCAGCATATTGCCCCCAACAACAATCCGGGTCCTCATTTCACCCACCTCGGAAGGATTGAAGGCTGAGTCAACCCTGAGCCGGTGAGATTTGAACAGCCGAATTGCTGAACTGCAGTCAGCTGAAGTAGCCTGCAGTGCTGCATTTAACCACTGCGCCACCTCGGCTCTTACAAGTAAATGCAAGTAGAAAAATAGGAACCACCTTTGGTGGGAAGGAAACAGCATTCTGTGCGCCTTCCACGTTGAGTCATGCCGGCCACATGACCACGGAGATGTCTTTGGACAGTGCTGGCTCTTCAGCTTAGAAACGGAGATAAGCACCGTCCCCTAGAGTCGGGAACGACTAGCACATATGTACAAGGGGAACCTTTAGCTTTATCTTAAGTAATATAGGAACCCCATCTCTTATTGGTTCCTTCCCAATTTTTCCTGGTAGTCTTTTCAGCTCATTTGCTTGATACTCATCTCTGTTTCTTAGCCAAGAAAGCTGGCATTGTCCAAGGATGCGGCCGTAGTCCTGTGGCCATTATGATTATGCACAGAACGCTGTTACCTTCCCACCAAAGTGATACTTATTTGTCGACTCATATTTGCACACTTTCAAAGAGCTCAGTGGGCAGGATCTGGGGCAAGCGATGGGAGCTCACCCCATCATATGGTGCTCGGATCTTGAACCCGTCTGCCAGCTGACAACCTCAGCATCTTTAACCACTGGACCATCATGCCCTCATAATTCACAGAGACATCGCCAAAACTATACTCTCCTTTAATTGAAAAAATTGAGTTTAATTTGAAAGCTTCCCTATTTCCCTTACCTTTTGATTCATCTCCTAATCAAAACAGAGAGCAAAGGAGGCAGATGGTTCACTGTTAGGCTGATTTTTTTTCCCCCCCCTTCTGAAATGGGAAAGGACAGTTATGGAATCTGGCAGAATAGCTGTCTGACGGAGCCTCATTTGCCTAACCCTTTGCCAATCCCAGGATGAAACGGTGCCTTCTTAGACCACCTCCTTGGTAGATGGCCATCCACCTCCTCAGTGACTTCATGGGTACATTCTTTCCATAAATAGCTGCCACATTTGCCAACCTTGGGCTGCTTAGTCTGAGTTTAAGCTAAGAAAGTGGGAAATGGATCAGCATAGCCTGAAGAGGGTGTGGTTAGAAGCTGTTTTCTTTTAGAAGGAGTTGTATTTTGGAGAACACAACCCACAGAGGCCTAGAGGCTCTCATGAAGCCATTTTTCCAATGGAAAACTGTGGAATCGGGATAGGAAAAATGTACCCAGGTTGCATTTATATGATGGATAAAATATACTTAAGGTCCCTGCAGAAAACCAAAGCTGTCTGAAGCATTTAACTTTTCCAAGGTTTTTATATTATTATTATTATATTATATTTATATTATTATATTATTATTATATTATAATATTATTATTATATTATATTATTATATTATTATATTATTATATTATTATATTATATTATTATATTATTATATTATTATATTATTATATTATTATATTATTATATTATTATATTATTATATTATTATATTATTATATTATTATATTATTATATTATTATATTATTATATTATTATATTATTATATTATTATATTATTATATTATTATATTATTATATTATTATATTATTATATTATTATATTATTATATTATTATATTATTATATTATTATATTATTATATTTTATTATTTTGTTATTTTATTTTATTATTTTATTTTATTAGCAATAGCAATAGCAATAGCAGTTAGACTTAACCGGTAGTAAAGGTAAGTTGATTTCACCCCTGCGCTTGTGCCTTTGTGAAGTGCAGTCTCAGTATTATTAATATACAGTCTAGCTAAAGTATGTTTCGAGACTAGAATTGGGGTGGGGAGGTGGGGGAAGGACAGGGAATATAGCTTAAGCTACTAGCAATAGCAATAGCAATAGCAGTTAGACTTATATACCGCTTCATAGGGCTTTCAGCCCTCTCTAAGTGGTTTACAGAGTCAGCATATTGCCCCCAACAACAATCCGGGTCCTCATTTTACCCCCCTCGGAAGGATGGAAGGCTGAGTCAACCTTGAGCCGGTGAGATTTGAACCGCTGAACTGCAGATAACAGTCAGCTGAAGTGGCCTGCAAGTACTGCACCCTAACCACTGCGCCACCTCGGCTCTAATGATTATTATTTTATATTTTATTTTATTTTATCAAGCATGTATAAGATAACAGATATAAGCATGCAAATGATGTGATAACCATGGCATTATTTGTAACATCATTTGTACAATACATGTGATATCACTGTGGTTGGTATCGGGCATCTCTGCCGGTTTCCGATATTTGAGGGGCTAATACAAAGAAGAGAGGGTCAGCCTATTTTGCAAAGCACTTGAGGGTAGAACAAGAAGCAATGGGTGGAAACTAATCAAGGAGAGAAGTAAGCTATAACTGATGAGAAATTTCCTGACATTTAGAACAATCAATCAGTGGAACAACTTGCCTCCAGAAGTTGTAAATGCCCCAACACTGGATGTTTTTAAGAAAAGATTGGACAACCCTTTGTCTGAAATGGTATAGGGTTTCCTGCCTGAGAAGGGGGTTGGACTAGAAGACCTCCAAGATGCCCTCCAACTCTGTTATTCTGTTAGTATTTTTTAAATGATAAAGATGGAATCAACGTAAGATAGGATGCCTCTTCTCAAATCTGCTGTTTTGAGAAAATGTTTGGATCCAGACCAGATGCTCCTAAGTCTCCATTTGCTAACAGAAATCACAGCAATTTTGTTGAAATGTGAATGCATGAGATGACAAAGCGTGTTGTTGTAGTAGTTATTGTTGCTGGTTTGTTGCCTTTGCTTTTTCTGCATTCTGCAGACACAATGCAGCTAATTCCCAGTAATTATCAAACTACAGGATAATAACATTAACATCATCCAGCAGTAAAGATTTATTACCAGTAATACTCTGTCCATGTGCTAAAAACCGACCTACCATTGGACAGAATGATGTACCAAATATTGCCAATCAAAGGGTAGCAGCTGGCAAAATACGGCGCAAGAACCAGAGAAAACAGCACTTTATCAGCTGACAGCAGATCATACAGTAGGCAGTTTGCTCAATAGAGAGGCACTGTGTAAACATTCACAAAATTCTGGGTAATATGTGGACCCCGTTCCTCCCCTATATAGCAGTTAGACTTATATACCGCTTCATAGGGCTTTCAGCCCTCTCTAAGCGGTTTACAGAGTCAGCCTCTTGCCCCCAACAATCTGGGTCCTCATTTTACCCACCTCGGAAGGATGGAAGGCTGAGTCAACCCTGAGCCGGTGAGATTTGAACAGCCGAACTGCAGAACTGCAGTCAGCTGAAGTAGCCTGCAGTGCTGCATTTAACCACTGTGCCACCTCGGCTCATGCTCAATGAAATTGAGTCCAGTTTTTCTTTGTGCCCAAGATTCTTTTCAGTTTAGTCAACCCTGGGCAGTTCACAGCATGAAAACAAACAGCAATATACAATCCAGATAAAATAAACAATAAAGAAGATGGTGAACCCAGCCAACAGCAACATATATAGATCCTACAAGGGAGTCCAAGCATCCAGCCTGGGAAAGGAACCAAGTCTATGAATGGCCTCTAGAATATCATCTTGGTAGGAGTTATCCCAATCTCAAGAGCGGGGGGGGGGGGAGGCTCATTCCAGAAGGCAGATGTCATGACAGAGAAGGTAGGGTTCTAGATTTCCAGGAGGAGATGTTGCCCAATCAAAGGTAACCTAAATGTGCCAAGCTTGTTGGATTGAACAGAAGATAAGGTCTCCCTCAAATAACCGGGTACCAATATAGAACCACGATCTGAGTAAAAAGCATGCAGAAATCGTGTAAGAAATGTACGGAGGACTTGTTTTTACCAGTCTTAATTATGCGGTATTATTATGACTAAATGTATTTTTATATTGTCCTTCCTTATGAGGTAACCTGGAGTGGGCTACAAGAAAATAAAAGAGGGATTTAAAACTGTCAGATTTTTTTTTAAAGAAAATCAATACATCCATCTTTCATAATTCAAGATAATAAAAACAAAATTAATACAATAATTAAAGGAAGACGAAAGGAGAAGGAATAGAAGCTTTCGCGGGGCCCAAATGTGTTATTTGTTGGATTCAACAGAAGCACAAGATTCAAAATAGCTGAGTTTGTGTGTTGTGAGGCTAAAGGAGAATTTAGCCAAGACAAAACACACACGTGGCTCCTTAAACGGTATCTCTCCAGTGCCACCACAATAGGGTAGATCCCAGGAAAATTTTGCTCTCTTTTGGCTGGCACATCTCCTCTTTCCTTTCCCTTCCACTGGCCCTCACACAGATTTCGTTCACTCACCAGCAAACACTCACCCGGACACTGATGAATTTCACACACCCATGAATGGGGACTTCACGAAGGCTAAAGCAAACAACTCTATGCCGGCTTTCCCCCCCCCCCGGCCCCCACTCCACCCTTCTTTGCAAAAATAGTCATAAATGAATCATTTCATTTCAACCTTGGGCAAGGCCTTAAGGTGTCAGATTGGAAGTGAACCATCCAATTGCATAAACATAGGAGCCGTCGGTTAACCAATGAGTGGTAAGGCATGGATGCTAAAAGATTGTCTAAATACTGGAACGCATTTTCCATGTGTGCCAGAAGGAAGAAAAAAAGATTGGAATAGTTTGGCTGAATTCCCCCCACCTCTCCTTTTCTTTCTCTAGAAGCAAGTCAGTAAAGCCCTCCCCCCCAAAGGAAAGCTTCTTATTTTCAATTTCTTCTTGTGCTAGAAGAAATAAGTTAATCACAGCCTCGGTAGCAGAAACGGTCAAGTGATACCTGCTTTATAAGGCAATATTCAAGTCCTCGAGGAAGTTGGAGGTTAGTCAGGGGAGTTCCACAGAACATAGAATTGTAGGGTCAGAAGAGACCTCGGAGGTCTCCTAGTCCAGTGATGGAGAACCTTTTCAGCACTGAGTGCCCAAATTGGAATGTGTGTGTATGTGTGTGCTTGTGTGTGCACCAAAGCATCAAAAACCCAAAGACCAGCTGGCCAGGAAATGCATGTCAGTTTTGGGGGCCAATTTGGAGGCTGTTTCCAGGCCTTTTTGAACCATTTTCACGCTGTTTTTGGAGCTGTTTTCAGGCCATTTTTTGCCCAAAAATGGCCTGGAAAACAGCTCAAAAAATGGCCTGGAAATGGCCTGAAAAACCACCTGAAAACTGCCTGGAAAATGGCCTGGAAAACAGTCTGAAAACCACCTGAAAATGGCCCCAAAATGACCCCAAAATTGCCTGAAAACTGCCCCAGAAATGGTCCGGAAAACAGCCTTCTTTTTGGACATTTTTCAAGCTGTTCTCCAGCACCCCAGCACCTGTGAAAAGCAGCTGGTGATGGCATGTGACAGAGAGGTCTCTGCATGGCACCTCTGGCATGCGTGCCATAAGTCCGCCATAACAGTCCTAGTCCAACTCTCTGCTCAAGGCAGGAGGACTTACTATATCATGCCCGGTAAAGAGTTGTCCGGTCTCTTCTTGAAAACCTCCAGTGATGGAGCACCTACAACTTCTGGAGGCAAGCTGTTCCACTGATTAATTGTCCTCACTGATAGGAAATGTCTCCTTAGGTCTAGGTTGGATCTCTCTTTACTAAGCTTCCATCCCTTCCTTCTTGTCCTACTCTCAGGTGCTTTGGAGAATGAATCAACACCTTCATTTTTTTAATCCTTAAAAAAATTATTAGTATTATGGCTTATTGCTCTCCAGCGGTTCTCCAGAGAAATATAGCAGTCTTAAGCACTATCATAGTTGCGTTTGCTTATTTTTTTTAAAGACAAAAATAATAGCATGAGTTAAGCCGGGAATTGTGCTCTGCGGGGCTGCATCATCCTTTCTTTGTTGACTTCGATCACCAAAGAAATCTATGGATCATGAATTTGGCACCTGCTGTCAAGGGAAGATAGTGTGTATCATGTGTCAAATTCTACATGAACGTAATTTTCTGCCCTTCAAATTTGGGCTTTTCTTGTCAAGAACGTTGAGCAGGCAATAGCTTTAACTGTAAGCCCGTTTTTTAAAGCAAGAGAAATCCTCTTGCTAAGTCCTCAGTTGGAAGGCAAATTGCATTTGAAATTTTATCCACTCCAAATCCAGTTTGAAATCGGAAGAGCTGGAGGCCTGGTTGCTGGCCCACTTTTAGCATCTGGAGACCAGACTGGTAGGATAAGTGGCTGACAATGGCCAGTTTTCCCCACTTGAGGAGATACACTGAACTTGTACGTGAATTATAATTACGTTTGCAATTTTCTTCCTATAAGTGCAAATAGGCAACTCCATCTCTCTTACTCTGGTGATGCATTGTTTTTTCCCCTTCCCCTATTGGTTTTTAAACAATGAAAAAAATAGGTGTTTTAGTGCTGAGTGTCGTACAGCAGAAAATAAATAGCGCTTATTTGGCTTGCTTGAAAGCATTGGGGGATTTTTCGGCACATGGCTGTGGAATTTGTTGAATCTGCTCCCCCCCTTGCTTGTTTTCTGTACAGCCGTAATGATTGGTCTGCTCGCAAATATACACAAAATTTACAATGTTCCAGGGATCTCCCTCTTCCAAATGAAACCCGTTATGGATGTTGTGATATTCTGACCCTTTGGAAAAGGGGGAGATGGAAACATGCTTGCATACAAAGCAAGCAAAACTTTAGCTTGCAAGTTTTTCCAAGTAAGAAAACATCCGCTCGATTCCTATGCTTGCAAAATCGATGCGGTTTCCCAAGGCTGCCTGTGACTTCTAAAATACATAAGAATGAGAAAATGACTGTGAAAAGGAGCTCCAGAGGGATTAATCAGGGCTGCTCGATCGGAGGATTGGGAGGTGGGATGAATTCCTTTCCTCCAATTGGACTTAGTTTCCTTGTTAGAAGAAATATATCCCTGTAACCAGGATTAGTCTAATATTCAGTGGCTAAGACACTGAGCTTGTCGATGAGAAAGGTTGGCAGTTCAGCAGTTCAAATCTCTAGCGCCACATAACAGAGTGAGCTCCCGTTACTTGTCCCAGCTTCTGCCAACCTAGCAGTTTGAAAGCATGTAAAAATGCAACTAGAAAAATAGGAACCACCTTTGGTGGGAAGGTAACAGCGTTCCGTGCACCTTCAGCATTTAGTCATGCCAGCCACATGACCATGGAGACGTCTTCAGACAGCGCTGGCTCTTCGGCTTTGAAACAGAGATCAACACCGCCCCCTAAAGTCAGAAACAACTAGTACATACGTGCAAGGGGAACCTTTAACTTTACCTTTACCTCTGGTGGTGGGTGGCAACTTCAGCTGTAACATAGTTGAAGACTGCATTCAGACCCAGCTCTCCAAAATTATTTGATTACAGTAAAATCTTTGTGTCATATCATTAGTGTATGCTGTGCCTAAACTGTACCAGTTAACTGTAGTAGAAACCATCTGCCAAGTTGAACAATGACAGCTTCTGACAGCAATATTGCAGAGATATTGTAGAAACTGATTTGAAGTAAGAAATTCCAAATAAATAAACAGAACAAAATAGAATAACAGAGTTGGAAGGGACCTCAGCAGTTGTCCAGTCCCGGAGTCCCCAACACCCAGGCCATGGACCAGCCCTGGGCCACCGCATGCCTGAAACAGGTTTGTGCAAACAAGTGAAACCCCATCTATGGGATGCAGGCAGCACACAAAATCACGCTCCTTCCGGTCCGTGGAAAAACCTTTCTGCACAGAACTGGTCTCTGGTGCCCAAAAGATGGGGGGGGGCACTATTCTAGTCCAACGTCCTGCTCAAGCCTAACCCTATATTAATCCAGACAAGTGGCTGTGTGGTCTCTTCTTCAAAGCCTCCAGTGATGAAGCACCTATAATATCTGAAGGCAAGCAGTTCCACTGGTTAATTGTTCTCACTGCTGGGAAATTTCTTCTTAGGTCTAAGTCTCCTTGATTGGTTTCCATCCCTTGCTTCTTGTCCTGGTGCTTTGCAAAATAGGCTGAGTCTCTCTTCTTTGTATCAGCCCCTCAAATATCGGAACACGGCATTGGTGCCCTATACCCAACACAGTGATATCACATCAATGATGTGCAGTCAGGGGAGGCAGGGGAGGCAGAGCCTCACCACTGTCATCATGAAAAGAAAAGAAAAATGTAAAAGGAAAAAGGCAAGAGCTGAGGTCAGGCTGAGCTAGTTGCTGCCAGAGTCACCGTGGATGACTCTGCTTAGTGCTTAACTGTTTAAAAAAGCCTCTAAAAAGTGCCCTCTACAGGAGGAGGCAGGAGAACGATGTGCCTCATCTAGTCTGGCGTTTTATGATCACTCGTGTAGAGTTAAGCAAGGGTTACAAGCTGAAAAATTCCTGACGTAGGTGAGGCATGTCGTTCTCCTGCCTTCTCCTGTAGAGGGCGTTTTTAAGAGGCTTTTTAAAATAGTTAAGCAGAGTCATCCACGGTGACTCTGGCAGCAACTAGCTCAGCCTGACCTCAGCTCTTGCCTTTTTCCTTTTACATGTTTTTTCTTTTCAGGATGGCAGGCAGGGGCAGAGTTGAAATCCTCTCTGAAACAGCTGGAAAAGGTACATGTGGGTTGGAGGGAGGGGGAGGAACTCAAACTTCATCCTCAAGTGTAGATCCCTCCCCAAGTGTAGTTTGATTGCAGGCTGAGCCACATTGCCTTTTCAATCACTCTCTCTCTCTCTCTCTCTCTCTCTCTCTCTCTCTCTCTCTCACACACACACACACACACACACACAAACAGCTGGATAAAACTATATAAGCCCAGCTTCACTGATTACAAGTTTGAAAAGGCAACGTGGCTCCGCCTGCAATCAAAGGCTCGGATTGGCTCCAATCCAACTTCTGTGTTTGTGTTTGTTTGAGAGAGAGAGAGTGAGAGAGGGAAGGAGATAGTCCAATCCAACTTCTCTGTGTGCGTGTGTCTGTTTGAGAGAGGGGGGGAGGAAGGGAGAGAGAGAGGAAGGAGGAGGACGGAGAAGAAAAAGAATGAAGGAAACTTTTTCGCAAAGGAGAAAAACAGATGCTGTCACTTTAAATCGGAACTGAGCATGCCTGGCTATGGAATTCTGGGAGTTGAAGTCCACAAGTCTAAAAAAATTTGAAACCCCTGCGTCAGTGCCTCACCAGCCATAAACCTCACCACACGTCACTGTATCACATGTATTATGATGTCATTGTGCAACTGTTACAAATAATGCCATGGTTATTGCATCATTTGCATGATGATGTCATCAAACATGGCATGTTTTCTGCATCATGGCCCCATCCCGTGGAAGCTCAGGCATGAAAATACAGGTTCAGATTTTAAAATCTGCATCCAAAATAAGGAACGCTCTTTTGGCTGAATTCACATGCGACAGAGAATTAAACAATGCTTACGTCTAAATCTGTGCAGCTGAAATAACAGTAGCTCTCAAAGACGCTATAAATTCTTCTGATTTAGCCCCAGACGGAGGCCATTATAGCCTCTCAACTCAGAAGGAAACTCCCCCACCCCACTCCCCCACCCTCTCTCTGTGATGGCAGAATTAAGTGTTGGAAAACTTTCTTTGGAGGGGGGGGGAGTGAGCTAAATTTAGCCCATGCTGCTTTCACATAGGCCTCTTTATGCTTTTGATTTTTCACAAGAGGAGAAAATTTTGAATGTTCCAAATGCCCTTTCTTAATGTGGTGGTTTCTAGGGGAAATTTTTCAGTTTAGGACAACAAATTTAAGATTGCCAGCTTAGTCACTGGATACAGTGGACTAGATCCAAAAAAGAAAAAATTGGTCCTACTGAAAATAAATAGGACCATTTAATCGCAGATGGGAATCTCCAATTCCGAGAGGCTTCCTTCTTTAAGTGTTTTTTCCACATTTATTCGTTGGATAATTGGTGATACGGTGCAAATCACCAAGAGTTCAAAGGTTGAAGGATTTGACACATCTTTTCCTTCTTTCATTTTGGGGAGAATATAGGATCTTTGTACAAACTCGGTAAGATCTACCTCCTGGAGCACAAGTTTTTTTTTTTTAATACAATCTTGCAAATGTTGCTAAGTCACAAATCCCCAGCAGACCCACTTAGCGTAAGCAGTAGTGTGGGATGATGAAAGGTGTATTTCAGCAACAACTGCAGAGCCATTTATTGTGTTCACCTATTTTAAATATGAAAGATTGGGATGTTGAAACGTATCATTTGGTTGCTGAAGTGGAGAGGCAATCCTAGGGGGCTTTGAGATGGCCAGAAAGAGGGTTCAGAGCAGATGTGGTTTATAGGCTACATACCCCCATTTTAAGATTGGCTGTTCATTGTTTTCATCAGCTTGAAATGGGATTGTCTTACGTCAGGTACACCTTGAGTGATTCAGTCCCTGTAGCCAAGTTTGGCAGAGTAAGGATCTAAGATAAGGTGAACGCTTCAGTGCTTCAGCAAAGTATTGCTGGAAGATCAGAGGTGGGTTCCTACCAGTTCGCACCTATTTGGTAGAACCGGTTCGTCAAATCTACCGAACCGGTTAGAAGAGATTCCACCAGTGGACCTGGAAAGCAGGCCACACCTACAGAAGAGGTTCCAAAAAATTTTGAAACCCACCACTGGTCCTTGGATATGATTATTCTACACTATCATGCTCCTATTTATAAAACTCAGTGCCTCTGTGAAAGGTAAGGATGACTACTGCGTTTGTGGTGCAATCAGAACATTGCGTGTGTTGAAGTTGTTTTAACGCAAACCAAAGATGCCTTTTAAAAAAACAAGTTTACATCATATTCTTATGCATGCCAGTGCTGTGTGTGAGGTAATTTAAGGTGGTTCTGACAAGTGTCGTCGGCATCTTCATATCCGGTCACATGGGCGGCAAGCCACTCCCATCCAGTCACATGGGTGGCAAGCCACTCCCACAAAGGAGGCCACACCCACAGAGTAGGTTCGAACAATTTTTGAAACCCACCACTGTGGAAGATGTAGCAAAAAATAATCCCTCGTGTTTGAACTGAGTTTGAATTGAGCTAAATAAATGCTGAAATGACTGTGCCCATTGAGAATTCTGAGATTGATGGCACCAATAGAAGCAAATATTTATTTATTTGTCAAACATGTACAAGATAACAAGTATAGGTATGAGTATAAACATGAACAAAGGAAGTAAATATAGATAAATGGGGACAGTAGGACAGGGATGTTAGGCACGCTGGTGCGCTTATGCATGCCCCCTTTAAGGACCTTTTAGGAATGGGGTGAGGTCCACGGAGGTCCAGTTTAAGGTTGAAGCTGTGAGGGTTTGAGGATGTAACAACAGAGTCAGTTAGAGAATTCCAAGCGTTGACCACTCTGTTGCTGAAGTCGTATTTTCTGCAACTGAATTTGAAGCGGTTTAGCTTGCGGTTGTATTGATCATTTGCCCATGTATTATTGTGGTTGAAGCTGAAGAAGTCATTGACAGGCAAGATATTGTAGCAAACAATTTTGTGTACTATGCTTAGATAGAACCGCAGGCAGCACAGTTCCAGATTGTCCAAGCCAAAAATTTCGAGCCTGGTGGCATAAGAGTTTGTGTTGTGAGTAGAGTAGAGGAGTGGAGTACTCTTCTCATGAAATACCTCTGGACCCACTAAATCGTATTAATGTCCGATTGTATTCTATTGTATGTATTATATTTTGTATAAAATAGAATTTGTATTATTGTATTATATTGTAGCTCAGGGTTGAAATGAGGGGTCCTCTGAGTTTGGTGCACTCTGAGTTTGGTGGTTTTCCTGCAGGCATTTCATTACCCAACTAGGTAATATCATCAATGTTAGGAGGAGTGGGGTTTACTCTCTGTTTATATACAGTGGCTTTCTCGGTCTGTATTGTTGGGAATGTTGTTTTCTTCTTGTTAATTCCTTGATGAGGCTGTTATTTACTGTTTGACTGAGTTGGTGATTCCAGTACAGATCAACTGTGAAAAGGATAAACCAGAATTTTGTACTTATCTCATCCACTGACCAGAAAGTGGTCTGGCTTATCTTCTCTTCATTTGGTTTTTACCATCTCATTTCTCCTGAAGTTGACCAGGTTTCATGTGAAATATTTCATTTGCCTAAGGGAAAAATGTTAAACAATTTACAAAATGTGTGTTAGCCATTGATGTCGAACCATAGCAGCAAAATTTGAACCTCCATATTCAAAGACAGCTTACCGGAGACAGGTGATAAGTCAACATCAGCTTTCTAAGGATGGGTTTGAGAATCTCCCAGGCAATCTGACTTTCCAAACTTAACATGGATGGACCTTGGTTAGTCTGGTCCTGTTTTTAAAAGACATTTAAACTCCATTTCTGTCCTGTTTTGCGGAAAATAAGACCTCCCCGCATAATAAGCCCAATCAGGCTTTTGTGCGCATGTGCTAAAACTAAGCCCTCCCCTGAAAATAAGCCCTCCCTGAAAATATTGCAACACAGCAGCTGCCATGAGGTGACCACGCTCGCTGCCTCCTGCACCTCAAAAATAATAAGATCACTCCAAAAATAAGGCCAAGTGCTTATTTCGGGGGTTAAAAGAAAATAAGACCCTGTCTTATTTTCGGGGAAACACGGTATCCTCCCACAGATATTCTCCACAAACATAGCCAACCTTTGTCCAATCTTTATTAAAATGTAGCATTCCTGTCATAGTCGGAATGTCTTAACACATTATGATTGCATGCCAAGAACAGTTGCACTTTGTTGTTGTTGTTGTTGTGGTTGTGGTTTCCTATTCATCCTATTCATCACATGGCGTATCCGGCCTCCCTCTTTTAAAAAAAAAACTTTGCCACATTTCACCTACACACAAAATGAGTCACCAGCTGCCAAAAACATTGGCTGGTTGAGAAGGGAGTCATGAGCATTTTCGTGCCTAATACCTGGTAGAAACAGTCACTGCATCAGACAATAAACATTTGCTGCTCCATAAATCTGATGGCAGGCAGGGTGTGTGTGTGTGTGTGTGTGTGTGTGTGTGTGTGTGTGTGTGTGTATAAATGATAGATCAACAAACATGCCGACCCCCTCCCTCCACAAAAACGCTATCAGTTTATGGGCAGCTTTTGCAATATTCCTGGAATCCTAAATGGAAAGGAACGAATCCCTAAAGGGCCGTAAATGTAGAGAGCATTTGTTTGGCAGAGCCAAGGCGCTCGCTTTGAGCTAAAGGAATTGGAGAGCAGATGATCCAATACACCATCTCTCCTTCCCAGAGCTCGGAGCCAGGTTCAACTGATGGTTGGCTTAATCATGGTTCATGGAATAAACACAGTTAACCTGGGCTCACACAGTGCATTTGAACCCGAAATGTTCGTAGGTGGCCATATGGAAGGCAATGGGGGTGTGGGTGAAATGGGTATAGAGAACAAGTAAACGAGACGAGTAAAAGGGATAACTCTTGGGGAACATGTCTATGGAGATTCTCAGTCATCCAAGGCCACAGTTGCTCCAAAGGTGCTTTTTTTCAAGAGGCAACTGGATTTTCTGGCTTTTCTTTGAAGAAGTTTCGCTTCTCATCCAAGAAGCTTCTTCGAGAATCCTTTGGGACTCTTGAGGAACAGTGGGGTCTTTTTCCCACTGCAGAGGTAGGTTTTGGGGTCTATAGAGGAACAGTAATGTCACCAGTTTACAAGAGGCATGGTGGCACAGTGGTTAGAATGCAGTACTGCAGGCTAACTCCCTGCCCACTGCCAGCAGTTTGATCCTGACTTGTTTAAGATTGACTCAGCCTTCCATCCTTCTGAGGTGGATAAAATGTGGAGCCAGATTGTTGGGGGCAAGAGGCTGACTCTGTAAACTGCTTAGAGAAGGCTGTAAAACACTGTGAAGTGGCATATCAGTCTAAGTGCTACTGCCCTTCTTTCCTTCTCTCCTTCCTTCCTTCCCAGCAATTATTACTGCAGGTTAACTCCCTGCCCACTGCCAGCAGTTCGATCCTGACTAGCTCAAGGTTGACTCAGCCGCCCATCCTTCCGAGGTGGATAAAATATAGGCCCAGATCGTTGGGGGCAGAGGCTGACTCTGTAAATCGCTTAGAGAGGGTCATAAAGCACTCTGAAGCGGTATACAAGTCCAAGTGTTATTGCTGTGGCTGGTTCATATTCACCATTTCAGAGATTCAAAAGAAAATTTCTCTCATTGGTTATCATCTTACATGACTGCAAACCTCTGCCCTTAAAGGACGGCCTTTTATAACTAGAATGGCTCACCTGCCCAATTTTTAAAGCCATCTACAACTGAGCAGTGAAACCCCTGAAGTAAAAGCTCTCTATTCTTTCCAAGGCAGCCAGCTATTTGGGAGAAAGAGAAATGGATGCCAAGATGAAAAAGGAAAGGGGAAGTAGAAAAAGTGCCACTAGGATGGCATCAAAGAACTTGATAACCCAGCCGATTTTGACTTCTGCTCTATTAGCTTCTCCCTATGTCTCTGGTGATCATTCACTCCTTGACTGATGAAGTATTGTCCTGTATTTGAAGGCAAGACAAGAAGCAACGGATGGAAACTAATAAAGGAGAGAACCAACCTAGGACTAAGGAGAAATGTCCTGATAGTGAGAACAATTAATCAGTGGAAAGACTTGCCTGCAAAAGTTGTGGGTGCTCCCATCACTGGAGACTTTTTAAGAAGAGATTGGAGAGCCATTTGTGCAGAATGCTATAGGATCTCCTGCTTGAGCAGTGGGGCTGGAGTAGAAGACTTCCAAAGTCTCCTTCAGCTCTGTTATTGTGTAACTTTTTCTATCCTGTTTGGAAAATACATCAGATAATAATCAGATCAATTCATGATAGCAGTGTTCCAATACCTCCAGGGCTGCCACAAAGAAGAGGGAGTCAAAATATTCTCCAAAGAACCAGAAGGCACGACAAAAAGCAACGGATATAAAGGAATCAAGGAGAGAAGCAACCTTGAATTAAGGAGAAATTTCCTGACAGTGAGAACAATTAAGCAGTGGAACAACTTGCCTCCAAAAGTTGTGAATGCTCCAACATTGGAGATTTTTAAGAAGAGGTTGGACAACCACTTGATTGAAATGGTATAGGCTTTCCTGCTTGAGCAGGGGGTTCGACTAGAAGACCTCCAAGGTTCCTAGCCTTATTTTGTTATTCTGTTAATTCCAGTGGTGGGATTCAACCTTTTTTTTAACTACAGGTTCTGTGGGCGTGTCTTGGTGGTCGGAGCAGGGGAAGGTTACTGCAAAATCCCCATTTCCTCTCAATCAGCTGGAACTCGGGAGGCAGAGAATAGATGGAGGCAAAGGTGGTATTTACCGGTTCTGTGGACTACTCAAAATTTCTGCTACCGGTTCTCCTGAACTGGTCAGAACCTGCTGAATACCACTTCTGGTTAATTCCCCAATTAGGGTTACACCCCCTTTTGGGGATAATGGTTTCCTTGGAAATCAGGGGTGTCTGTGCAGCACACCTAAAAAAAATCGGGCAGGGTTTCAACACACACACACACACACACACACACACACACACACACACACACACACACACACACGTTGCCTTGATCCTGACTTTTTTAACCACACCTTGCGGGCATCCCTGATGTGAACGAAGAAAGGAAGAAAACAACGTGCAACTCGACGTATCACAACCCTGGGCACTTGGCCCGGCTCGGAGGCTACATCTCAATGAAAAACAGCAGACGAGCAGCCTCGGTTGGCAGCCCCGATTGGCTCCATCTCAGTTCAGCCTCGGCTGAGGACGTGGTGGGAAACCAGCGAAGTCTCTCCCATCCCTTCCTAGTCACTTGCTGAAAATTGGCAGCCAGCAAGCAGAGGGTTGCAGAAGCGATCCTGGGGGGTGGGTGGGCGGAGGGTGGGCGAACTGTCTACCCTCGGCAAGCTGTGCACCCTTGATTTATAATCGAGAAATATGCAGCCGATCACTCCCGGCGAGGAGGGGCAACGGAACAGCATCTGGAGGGATACCTTCAACAGGAGGGCAGCATTTCTCAGACCTGTGATGATTATTGTTACTGCCTCTTTTGCAGCCCAGAAACAATAGCTGGGTTCTCTGTAGTCTCTATATATACCCTGTAGAGAATTACTGAAATAAAGTCATGTGACGGTCGGAGGGTGTGTTTCCAATTATTGCACTTGAGTCTTTCTGCCAGGCCGGCGAAGACAAACATCCTTCTGAAGGAGTCTGGTATTTTCCAGCTTGGTTGTAAGTCCCTTTTAATGTTTTCATTATTATTATTCTTTTTAAGAAAAGAGGGGTGGTGGGTGCTTTCCTTTCCCCCACCTATATAGCACTGTCTGTTGCCTTTTTTTTTCACTCTCTGCAAGAAAGGATGGGGGTGAAAACCCATCCACTCCCTGGATGCTTTTAAGGCGCCTCTGATGCTTCCCCGTGGACGGAAGGAAAAGGATCCAAACGCAGAGAGGGTTGCCAAGCCCATCGGAATTAGATGCGAGACGGGGGTTGCTTGCATTGCATCGCTTTGAGCCAGTCGGCGGAAAACCTCGTGTTTCTGCCGAAGAGATCTAAGGATCCCCGCAGCTCCGTTAACTCTCTTTGCATTTGGCCTGACGCTGTGCGCAAAAACAGTTTCTTACGCCTTTGTAAAAAAAAAAAAAGGGGGGGGGGCGCTTCGGTCCTTCCAAATGGGAACCAAACGGAGGTCTTTTCCTGCCGCATCGTTTATTGCATTTACTTGCAGGGAAGAAAACAGGTTGGGGGGTGATTTAGCACAAAAACGAGGGAGGAGGAAGAGCGGAGGGTGGGAGGGTGGGGGAGAGAGAGAGAGAGAGAAAGAGAGAGAGATCAGCCAACGAGTTAACATTTGGTTTGGATTACCAAAACAAGGCAAGAGAGCTTTGTTCCTGGCAAGCCAAGGGGGACAGGAAAAAGAGAAGGGAACACAGCGAGTTGGGACGCCCTGGGCTGCTCTGTAGAATCCTAACGTTGCTTATGGGTCAGGTGGACTTCTTCCCCACTTTTGGGGGGGGAAGCATCAGGTTGGTTTCTTCACAACTAGACTCTTTGCTTCTGGGGGCTTTGGGGTATGTGCGTGTGTGCAGGTTTGGGAAGGGGGTGTAATAAGATGAGATGGATTATTTCCCCTCCTCCTGTTTAAAATCTAGATTCTCTCCCCACTCCATGTGGCAACTCAGGGAAAGGTTTTTAATTTGGTGTTAGACCAACCTGTAGGATGGTTTTTGGTATTGTTTTAATTCCCCAGCCCGCCTCAACCTGTCGGATAAAGAAGTTTTCCAAGCCAAGTCATTAAAAGGAAAAGGACTTTATTCCGCCTAAGTATGCTTTTTTTTTAATTTTTAATTTTATCAATTTCATATATACATTCACAATTATATGATCTCATAACTGTTATTAATAATATGTATTTATAACAATTTTTTCCCTACAGTTGACAATATACTTGAAGATTGCTTTCTTACCATCCCATAGATCCATCTTATCTTACAACGGTCCTACTTCTTCTTCCCTCCCTCCCTCTTTCCTTCCCTCGTTTCTTCTCTCCTACTCTCCTTCCTTCCCTCCTTCCTTCCCTCCCTCCTTCCCCCTTCTCTCCTTCCTTCCCTCCTTCCTTCCTTCCTTCCCTCCTTTCTTCTCTCCTTCTCTCCTTCCTTTCCCCCTTCCTTTCCTCCTTCCTTCCCCCCTTCTTTCTCTCCTACATTCCCTCCTTCCTTCCCTCCTTTCTTCTCTTCATCCTTCCTTCCATCCTTCCTTCCCTTCTTTCTTCTCTCCTCCCCTCCTTCCTTCCCTCCTTGCTTCCCTCCCTCCTTCCTACCCCCTTTCTTCTCTTTCTTCTTTCTAGCTTCCCTTCTGCTCTTATCCTGCATCCCTCTTTTCTTCTATAGCATTTGATCTTCATCTTTTTTCCTTTCCCGCCAAGCCCATTCGTCATTTTTTTTTTTTTGCCAATTCCTTTCGTCACCTGTTAAGATCTTCTCGGAAAGAAGGACTGGATACAGTTGAAAATGGGTGGGTGGGGGGCTTCAATACAAGTTTAATTCACACCCCTAAAAACTCCGCTTGTAGATAATTCTGTAGCTTTGATTTGTGATCAAATCGACTTGATTTATCATTTGAGGGATTTGAGGGATTTTTATAAACGGTTTATTTTATGAATCGTGACTTTATTATTGTTTGTAATGTTGATTTTGATTTATCTATCAAAAGGGATTTGGTATGATTTGATTTATGGGTCAGAGGGATACATTTCTATTGGCAATAAGGTATCTTTTAGAAAACCAGGGTGATTATGTAGGATTTGGAGATGATCTGTATATTTAGCAAAGATTATAGGAGGCAAGAGACCCAGCTTTGCTATCTGAAACTCTCTTCTGTTGATTTGGTTTCTTCAGTGTTATACAGACATTTTTTTATAATAGGGAACCCACCCCATACATACCGTGATTCTCCAAAATTTCCAAAAGGCAAGTTTCAATTTATGTTTTATATTTTACTTTGTGAAGTAAAAGTAAGAGAGAAAGCTCCTTTGTTTTGAGATATTCAGCTGGATCTTGAAGTTTATTCAAACTTCTCCATCCAGAAATCCTGCAATTATAGCATTTTTGACAGATGGGCCATTCAGTCTGTGTTTATATTCCTTCAGTGACTATGAGCACACAACTTCCCCAGGCCATCTGTTTTCAGCGCTGAACACTGGACTTGGAAACCAATTCACACAACACATGAAGCCCAGTAAGAAAGCTAACATGAATGTGTGTGTTTTCAGTCTTAGGTAAAGGTTCCCCTCATACATATGTGCTAGTTGTTCCTGACTCTAGGGGGCGGTGCTCATCTCCGCTTCAAAAACGAAGAGCCAGCGCTGTTCAAAGTGGTCATGTGGCTGGCATGGCTAAATGCCGAAGGCGCACAGAACGCTTTTATGGTAGTGGGCCTGGGTATTTGAGAGACCGCCTACTGCCAATTACCTCCACTAGACCGATACGATCGCATCGATTAGGCCTCCTCCGAATTCCATCTACTAGCCAGTGCAAACTGGCAACTACCCGGAGGAGAGCCTTCTCGGTGGCTGCTCCGACCCTCTGGAACGAACTCCCCGTGGAGATTCGGACCCTCACCACCCTCCAATCCTTCCGCGCCGCTTTGAAGATCTGGCTGTCCCGGCTGGCCTGGGGTTAAGATTCCAACCCCACCCGAATTGTGTGACTGTTGTGCTCTCTTTTAATATGTTGTATTGTTTCCATATTGGAATACTGTTTGTCTTCCCCCCCCCCTCCCTTTTTGAATTGTGAGCCGCCCTGAGTCCTCCCAGGGAAAAGGGCGGCATACAAATAAAGGAAATTCAATTCAATTCAATTTTACTTTCCCACCAAAGGTGGTTTCTATTTTTCTAGTTGCATTTTTATGTGCTTTCAAACTGCTAGGTTGGCCGAAGCTGGGACAAGTAACGGGAGCTCACTCCGTTACGCAGCGCTAGGGATTCAAACCGCTGAACTGCTGAGCTTTCTGATCGACAAGCTCAGCGTCTTAGCTACTGAGCCACTGCTTCCTCATTTTCAGTCTTACTATTCAGCCCAAACTCACATGGCTTTTATATTATACTCCATACCTTTTTCTAAAGCTGGAATCTCATCTTGAAAGGACAACTTGGAAAGATCAACATTTACTGCTACACCATCAGGAACTTGAAGCAAAAGAAAGACGTCGTTTTCAGGTTCTGGTCTGTAGGAACGGCTGTTTAGCTTCTGGTTTAATGTCATGTGGAAAGCCAGAAAAAAATGGCTTAATCCTGCAACAAAGCTAAACAAGGGTTTTGATTCTTTCAGAGAGTTGGGGTAGAAAAAATAACTACCAGAGAGAGATGAATGAGAAATATGCCTAACTTTTTTTTTTTAAGAATACACAGAGCTATTATCAACGTGATGCCTTATGACTTGGAGCTTTGGAACTGAAAGCCTCTTGTTTTTAATGAAATCTAGAGGTGGGTGGTTTAGAGAGATGAAACATTCTTGCTGATGAGTTTCTTTCTCTCATTCCCACCCACCCACCTCCCCCTCCCCTGCACCTCTCTTCCATCTGGATCCTCCGTTGCAGGCACTGGATGAAGCGAACTTCACCGGCATGACCAACTGACCATCGTTTCCTGGGTCTCCAACAATGGAACGGCACAACAGCGCCAAGGGGAGGAAATCCAAAACGCTGCGCTCCATTTCCCGGTCGCTCATCCTCTGCAACGGCAAGACCAGCGATGACGGCTCGAGCCCGGATGACAAATATGCCAATCCTTTTGAGAGCCAAGACAGCTGGAGTCAGAAAGAGCCATGCCCTCAACTTCAGCTGGCGTGCCCCTCGCCTAGCCAAGGCACCACATCCGATCCTCGTGTCATTGCCAGCATGGTACAGATGAGGACCAGTGCCAGTGAAAGCTGTAAGAACATGAAGAGGAAGTTCTTTATCAAGGTAGGAAGAAGGTCCGTGGTTCTGTTGGCCTGGCATTTGCAATGCTTGGATAGCAATAGCACTTAGACTTATATACCGCTTTTACAGTGCTTCACAGCCCTCTCTAAGCGGTTTACAGAGTTAGCCTATTGCCCCCTCCCTCCCCCAATAATTTGGCTCCTCATTTTACCCGCCTCGGAAGGATGGAAGGCTGAGTTAATCTTGAGCCGGTCAGGATCGAACTCCTGGCAGTGGGCGGAGTTAGCCTGCAATACTGCATTTTAATTACTGCACCATGAGAAAGGAGAATGAGAAAAAGAATACAAGAGGAAGGAAGGAAGGAAGGAAGGAAGGAAGGAAGGAAGGAAGGAAGGAAGGAAGGAAGGAAGGAAGTTGTGTTTATTTATAGGCCGCCCTTTTCCCTGAGGGGACTCAGGGCGGCTAACAACTTATGGGAGGGGAAGACATACAATGACATAAAAACACAGTATATAGTTAAAATCAAACAACATTCATTCAACATTCGGGCGGGAAGGACAACAGCAATAGCACCTAGACTTATATACTGCTTCACAGTGCTTTTACAGCCCTCTCTAAGCAATTTACAGAGTCAGCCTATTGCCCCAACAATTTGGGTCTTCAATTTACCCACCTCAGAAGGATGGAGGGCTGAGTCAACCTTGAGCCTGGTGTGATTCGAACTGCCAAATTGCAGGCAGGCAGCAGGCAGCAGAAGTAGCCTGCAGTACTGCACTCTAACCACTGCACCACCACAGCTCTGGATAAGGGGGTTCTCTTCCTGCACCTCCTTCTATCACATGTGAGCTACCTTCCAAACACGGGGATCTGGTGGTGGGGATTGCATTTAAACCAGCAGTACAGATTATATACCCAGGATGTTGCATCTTTATTGGGTTCTTTCACCTTGGAAAGGAACAAGGGAATGGCTGTGATGAAAAGCTATTGCAATAGCACACAGAACAGGAGGAAGGAAGCTGGGGTCTGGGCAAAGAGTTTCTCAATCTAGGCCAGCCCTGTGGTCCATGGCATTGTCCACAGCATTGGTCATCAGAGCTGAGGATGTTGGAAGCTGTAGTGCAACCTGTTATAGTCTGCCAGCCGCCAGCAGAGCTGGCAGTAGATTCGGACAGTGAGGAGGTTGGGGAAGAACATGGGCCAGTCCTGGAGTCTGGGAAAGGCGCTGATGGGGGTTCTGTGTCGGAGGCAGAGAGGGGGCCAGAGCCATATGCCAGTTATTGGCTGCCTTCAGAGTCAGACATCAGTGAGGCAGACGAACAGCTGGAGCCTGTTCCCTGTGTGCACATGTGAAGAGTTGCCAGACGAAGGGAACAGCTGAAGAACGGATCGACTTGAAAGTTAGACCACAGGTGGACGATGAATGGCCCCTCCCAGAGGAAATAAAAGAGGAGCAAAAGGGGAGTGGAGTTTGCAGGAGACAATTAGTTCACTTAATTGGTTCGTGACTCTCCGAGACTCCTTGCCAGGTTTTGCAGATATGGGCCTGGCAGCTCTCCAAGCCAGATAAGGTCTGTGACTGTAAATCCTCCCTTGAAAGACTTTGCTGGATGTGAATGAGCAGAATTCACAGGGAATTAATAAAAGGGTTTTTTGTCGGGACCAGGAGTTTGCTTCATGCTCTCGGGAAGCCTGGGTCAGAACACCTATCTAGGACAGTGTTTCTCAACCTTGGCAACTTGAAGATGTCCGGACTTCAACTCCCAGAATTCGCTGGCTGGGGAATTCTGGGAGTTGAAGTCCGGACATCTTCAAGTTGCCAAGGTTGAGAAACACTGATCTAGGAGGTACAAAGTAATGGAAGGCTTTCAAGTTTCTTCATGTCTTCCCAACCAGGACAGCTGCATTTGGAAGCTCTGCATTGCCACCGGGAACACGGGGCTGGGAATTCAAGTCTGCCGGACTTCCAATGGCTCTGCTTTTGGCAAAGAGTTCATGGTCAGCCACGTGATTGACGGGGGAGCTGCTCAAAGGTACGTTACAAAATTCCATCAGGAAGCCACATAATCATACCTAGTTAGCTCCTTGGTGGTGGTGGTGGTAACGACGATGACATTGAAATGTATACCCTATCTTCAGTGGTGGGTTTCAAAAATTGTTCGAACCTACTCTGTGGGTGTGGCCTCCTTTGTGGGAGTGGTTTGCCACCCATGTGACCGGATGGGAGTGGCTTGCCGCCCCATGTGACCGGATATGAAGATGCCAACGAAACTTGTCAGAACCACCTTAAATTACCTCACACACAGCACTGGCATGCATAAGAATAGGATGCAAACTTGTATTTTAAAAGGCATCTTTGGTTTGCGTTAAAACAACTTCAACACACAGAATGTTTTGATTGCACCACAAACGCAGTAGTCATCCTTACCTTTCACAGAGGCACTGAGTTTTATAAATAGGAGCATGATAGTGTAGAATAATCATATCCAAGGACCAGTGGTGGGTTTCAAAATTTTTTGGAACCTCTTCTGTAGGTGTGGCCTGCTTTCCGGGTCCACTGGTGGAACCTCTTCTAACCGGTTCGGTAGATTTGACGAACCAGTTCTACCGAATAGGTGCGAACTGGTAGGAACCCACCTCTGCCTATCTTCCTACTTACCTAAGAAAGTGAAAATGACTTAATTCAGGAGGGAGATAATAACAAACTTCACATTTCGGGAGAATTGTTTCCTGGATGATAAAGAAAACTGTACTCTTTTGACCCATGGGAGCAGGGCAAGAAGCAACGGATGGAAACTAATCAAGGAGACAACCAACATAGAAGAATTTTCTAATGGTTAGAACAATCAATTAGTGGAAAGAGTCACCTCCAGAAGTTGTGGGTGCTCCAACATTGGAGGTTTTTAAGGAGAGACTGGACAGCCATTTGTCTGAAATAGCATAGGATGTCCTGCATGAGCAGGGGGTTGGACTAGAAGACCTCCAAGGTCCCTTCCAACTCTGTTATTCTGTTAACCCTGTGTAGAAAGCGTTGCAGGGAAGATGCCAGGAGAAACGTCTCCAGAAATAAAGGGGAGACTTTTGCTGTGGAGGCATTTGAAAAGCGTTTGAAAGAGGTTACTAGTCCAGGATGCTACAGCTTACACCTAATCCTATAGATCCTATAGGGTCCACGTGTCACAGGTTCTCTATTATGGCTATAGATCTTGCACTAAGTAGAACGGTAGACTATATAGCCACTTTCTGTAAAAATTGTGCAACGAATCAGATAAGTGACGGGAGCTGTTATAAGCAGGATATTTTCTTATGCACATTATTCAGCAGAGATATTAAGATATAGTGTAATTGTATAAATAGCTTGCAGTTCTCACCTTCTGCAGTTAACTTGCAAGCTTGTATATGTCTCATCTCAATGAACAGATTGAGGAGGTCTGTATCCTAGATAGCCTTCCTCCCTCATTCAAGCTGTTACCCGAGAAAGGAAATTGGTATTGCAATTTGCTTTCACCATGGAAGCACTGTCCTCTTTCATGGAGCTCCACAACACCAACACCAACAGAGAAATCAGAATATTTGTAAACATTCTATGACATCTCAGCAAGGGTATATATAGCAAAAGATAAATAAATATGTGAACTGCTTCACTCTCACATGTTCCTTCCTATAACTAGGCTAGTTACAAAAAAATCAGAATCATTGGAGGGCTCCCCCCCCACTTCCTGGACCTACATACGAGGTCCATTAAATGGTTTTATGAGAAGTAATTAAAAAAATATATTTACTGGACGTACCAAAGAGGTCTGTTCTGAAAAAATTTGGGGGTCAAAAACAAGATTAACAGGAAACAAGCTCTGGGACTAGATTTAGAGGGGTCCAAAAATAAGACTGTTGAAAGTTCAGAGAAGGAATGTAAGGCTGGCTTATTTGACCAGGGTTACAATAAAAAATTAGTGATATCTGGTCTCCCTTACTGAATTTTTGCTGATAAAGAACAAATGATGAAACATTTGGATTTTTAATTAAGAGATTAGTTATGGGATGAAGAGAGTAATGTTATAAAATGTTTTTATTTGCTGGGATGAAAGAGGAACTTCCTTCCTTCCCTATACTTTTTTTCTTTATAAAAATCAGAAGCTAGTTTATTAGGCCCACCACCACCACCACCACCAAACAATCCTTGGCTGTGATCTGAGAGCAATGCTTGTTTGAAAATAATTTGGCCACGGTCTTGTGGTTTGCAAATGTAAATATGAACCTGAACAGAAGCAACAGCAGCTCAAAAAGGACCCCCTTTGAGGCAGCTGCAGAGAGCCAATGACACTTGTTCACAATCCAGCAGGCCTATTGTTGTCTTTTCTTCTTTTTCTTTTCTTTTCTTTTCTTTTCTTTTCAAGGGATGGTCGTTTAAGCCCTGGTGATGAGCTTTTAACAGTCAACGGGCAACCCCTTAAAGAGCTCTCCAGCAAAGAGGCTGAATCGCTCATCCAGTCTGCCAGAGGCTTGGTCAATTTAGTGATCGCAAATAAGGTAAGCAGAGTAGTTGAGACCACCCGGTTCCAATAAAGGAGAATATTTGTAGCTCAGGGTTGACATGAGGGAGTCTTTAGTGGTCTCTGAGCCTAGTGCTTTTCTTGCAGGCATTTCACTACCCAAGCTAGGTAACATCATCAGTGCTAGTAAGGAGTGAGATTTGCACTCACTCCTTACTAGGACAGGGGGGGAGGGGGAGAGGAGGAAGAGTCCTTGGTGGTCTCTGAGCTTGGTACTGTTCTTGCAGGCGTTTCACTACCCACATTAGGTAACATCAGTGCTAGCGCTAATCAGGGATGTGCAGCAGTGGTGGGTTTCAAAAATTGTTCGAACCTACTCTGTGGGTGTGGCCTCCTTTGTGGGAGTGGCTTGCCGGCCATGTGACCGGATGGGAGTGGCTTGGTGCCCATGTGACCGGATATGAAGATGCCGACGACACTTGTCAGAACCACCTTAAATTACCTCACACACAGCACTGGCATGCATAAGAATATGATGTAAACTTGTTTTTTAAAAGGCATCTTTGGTTTGCGTTAAAACAACTTCAACACACGCAACGTTCTGATTGCACCACAAACGCAGCAGTCATCCTTACCTTTCACAGAGGCCCTGAGTTTTACAAATAGGAGCATGATAGTGTAGAATAATCATATCCAAGGACCAGTGGTGGGTTTCAAAAATTTTTGGAGCCTCTTCTGTAGGTGTGGCCTGCTTTCCGGGTCCACTGGTGGAACCTCTTCTAACCGGTTCGGTAGATTTGACGAACCGGTTCTACCGAATAGGTGCGAACTGGTAGGAACCCACCTCTGACGTGCAGTCAGGGGAGGCAGGGGAGGCAGAGCCTCACCACTGTCATCATGAAAAGAAAAAAAGTGTAAAAGGAAAAAGGCTGAGCTAGTTGCTGCCAGAGTCACCGGGGATGACTCTGCTTAGTGTTTAACTGTTTTAAAAAGCCTCTTAAAAAGTGCCCTCTACAGGAGGAGGCGGGAGAACGATGTGCCTCATCTAGTCTGGTGTTTTATGATCACTCGAGCAGAGTTAAGCAAGGGTTAAAAGCCGAAAAATTCTTGACGTAGATGAGGAGGAGGGGGAGGGAGAAAAAAAAAGGAAGGAATACTTTTTCGCAAAGGAGAAAAACAAATGCTGTCGCTTTAAATCGGAACTGAGCATACCTGGCTGTGGAATTCTGGGAGTTGAAGTCCACAAGTCTAAAAAAATTTGAAACCCCTGTGTCAGTGCCTCACCAGCCATAAACCTCACCGCATGTCACTGGCGCTAATTCTTTGTTCCACTTAGGGCTGGTTATATGCTTCTGAAATGAGGTCTCTTTTCATTTTGCCCATGGTTTCTGCTATCCCAAAGGGCAGTATAAATCAAGGGGTTCTTTCTTCTCTCTAGTGTCCCCAACCCCCAGTCCATGGAATGGCACCAGTCCATGGCATGCCAGAAACCAGGCCACGCAAACAAGCGAAGCCCCATCTGTGGGCTTCGGGCAACAAGTTGAAACAACACCCCTCTGGTTCATGGGAAAACCTCTCTCCATGGAATTGGTCCCTGGGGCCCAAAATGTTGGGGGCCACTGCTGTAGAAGAAATAAAACAAGTCAGAGAATGGCAAGGCCAAAGATATTTAGGATCAGCCCTAATTTCTTTAGCAGGTGCCAAGAGTGCTGATTCTTACAGAATACAAAGCTGTAGGGATTGTATCTATATACCGTGGTATCTATAGAGCCACAGTGGTGCAGTGGTTAGAATGCAGTACTGCAGGCTGCTGCTGCTGCCTGCAGGCTGCCTGCAATTTGGCAGATAAAATCTCACCAGCCTCAAGGTTGACTGAGCCTTCCATCCTTCCGAGGTGAGTCAAATGACCCAGGTTTTTGGGGGGCAATTTATTGACTCTGTAAACCACTTAGAGAGGGCTGCAAAGCACTGTGAAGCTCAATATAATTCTAAGTGCTGTTGCTAGTGCTATATTCAGGTCGAAAAATCCAAAGCGTTTCCATTTTCCCCTCCCTGGCCTGGCACTCCCCTGTGTTTTTAGCTGTCAAACAGCTAACAGGATTCCGAGAGGCGCAACTTTCCTCCCTGGTACATCAACCTCTGGGGAGAAAGCTTCACCAGTTTAAATTCTACCTGCCCTGCAAGAGAGGAGCAGGTCCAGAAGAAAAATAGTAAAAGTATCCCTTCGGTCATCGGGGAAGATTAACAGCAATGTTCAGCTGAAAAACGCCATCTGCTGTAGGAGAAAGAAACTCAGCATTTAAGAAGAATCTCTATGGCAAGGGAACAGCTCCAGGACGAATCCTAAGAACTACTCCTAAGTGTACCTCATAGCCACGAGTAACATTTGTTCTCCTCTCTGATATTCCTGCAAATGACTGGGCTGCAGCAACCTCTGTTCCTTCTGGCTACCACCCTGTTTCCTTGAAAATAAGACCTCCCTGCATAATAAGCCCAATCGGGCTTTTGAGGACATGCACTAAAATAAGCCCTCCCCTGAAAATAAGCCCTCCCTGAAAATATTGCAGCACAGCAACAGCCACGAGATGACCACACTCGCCGCCTCCTGCACCTCAAAAATAATAAGACCTCCCCGAAAATAAGGCCCAGTGCTTATTTGGGGGGGTGTCAAAAGAAAATAAGACCCTGTCTTATTTTCGGGAACACACGGTATTGATGCCAATTCACTTACGCATCTCTTCCAAGACTGCACAAGCAAAGCAATGGCCACCGCTTAAAGCATTCACGGTTGTGCCTATTCCCATTTTTGACGATACAGTTTTTAACTTGCTCTGACCAGCCCTGATGATTTCACGTAGTTTTGGGTAATGAAATGCCTGCAAGAAAACAAGCAAGCTTAGAAGACACCAAGGACCCCTCAGTATTTCACTAGTTGCCAGTTCGGCCTCTTCCTTATCAGTGTTGGCTTGTTACTGATTTTAAATCTGAAATTTCCTACAGGGCAGGGACATGTCAATGACCTGGGCCTAGGTTTTTGCTGTATGCCTGCGCCATCTTGTTCATAGTCTTCCAATTAGCCAAGAGACAAACTTCCATTTGTGTAAGGCTCAACTGATGCAGAAACTACTGCAGTTTGTCTTTGCAGTGGACTCTGAACCTCTTTGGTCCAAACGGAACTGGTTCCTCTATTTTTAATAAACCAAGGTTTAATATTAGAGTCTGCCCATTAAAAGCTCCTTACCTGGATAAGACCTGCTGGAGAAAACTCCTGCAAGTCCCTTGGACTGCAAGGCGATCCAACCGGTCAGTCCTAGAGGAGATCAACCCTGACTGCTCTTTAGAAAGTCAGATCCTGATGAGGAAACTCAAATGCTTTGGCCACATAATGAGAAGGAAGGATTCCCTGGAGAAGAACTTCATACTGGGAAAGATTGAGGGCAAAAGAAGAAGGGAACGACAGAGAATGAGGTGGTTGGATGGAGTCACCGAAGCAATCGGTGTGAGCTTAAAGGGACTCCAGAGGATGGTGGAGAAGGTCTGGAGGAAAGTTGTCCATGGTGTCGGACATGACTTCACAATTAGCAACAACAACAACACCTGAATATGACTGAGAAATGGGGAGGGGTTCCATCTTTTCTCCTGCTACCAGTTAGCTCAGTGTGTAGTCCCCACCGCGCTGTCTGGGGAATTCTGGGCGTTGAAGTCCACACATCTTCAAGTTGCCAAGTTTGGAAAAAACAACAACCCTTGATTTAGTTTTAAAGAGATAGTTCACGTTTTAGGACTCCCGGACTCCTTCGGGAGTGGGTGGCATACAAAACCAATAAACCTAACCTTAGGCTGATGCCAGAATGGGCTCTGTTTGCATACAGAGGGGTGAATTTTAATGGAAACACACAGTCTGCTTTTGAATCATTGCAGACACTTAAGATCTGGTGCATTTTCTCCCCAAATTCTCCCAGGAATCATCCAGTTGTCCTCACACGGAACAGCCGCCTAAACCCGACCTGCCGAATGGATCCGTTCTGCAGACCAAAGCCAAATGCCAGCGGACTCGCAGCAATTCAGCCAGTAAGTTTCTGCAGTTTAGGCTACGTCCAGATGCATGCACTGTTCTCATTCTAAGGGGACGGGAGACTAAAATGTACGATGAATAGTTAACTGGGCATGGCTAATCTAGTGAAGAGAAGGACCAGGGGAGACATGATAGCAGCCTTCCAATATTTGACAGTCTGCTACAGAGAGGAGGGGGGGTGGTCAAGCTATTTTCCAAAGCACCCAAAGGCCAGGCAAGGAATAATGGATGAAAACTGAAAAAAGGAGAGATTCAACCTAGAAATAAGGAGAAATTTTCTGACAGTGAAACTGAAAAACTGAAACTGAAAAAAGGAGAGATTCAACTTAGAAATAAGGAGAAATTTTCTGACAGTGAGAACAATCAACCCATGGAAACAGAAGTTGCCTTCAGAAGTTGTGGGAGTTTCATCATTGGAGGCTTTCAAAAAGAGACTGGATTGCCATCTGTCAGAAATGGTGTAGGGTCTCCTCCTAGGGCGGGGTGGGTGGGTGTTGGAGTAGATAACCTACAAGTCCCTTCCAACTCTGTAAATCTGTAATGAACTCAAGGAAGTCAGGACTTTGACACTTTGTTCAGGTTCAGGAGATCCTTTATAGAGTGTAACATATTGGCACTTAGAAAGGTGAAGCTAGCTCTAAATTATTCCCGTGCTTAGGGATAGTTAAGAGCCGAGGTGGCGCAGTGGTTAAATGCAGCACTGCAGGCTACTGCTAGATCAGCAGTTCAGCAGTTCAAATCTCACCGGCTCAGGGTTGACTCAGCCTTCCATCCTTCCGAGGTGGGTAAAATGAGGACCCAGATTGTTGGGGGCAATATGCTGACTCTCTGTAAACTGCTTAGAGAGGGCTGAAAGCCCTAGGAAGCGGTATATAAGTCTACTGCTATCTACTGCTATTAAAAGAATAAGACCTCTTCACCCCAACCTTCGTCTCTCCACTCACATGGGACAATCAGTCCAGGTGTAGGTTCCTGCTAAACTTCAACATGTGTCCGTTGACATGACCTTGGTTCTCACTCCGCCTGGAAGATGTTATGGCACATCCCTGAGTTCTCCCCCATGCTCCCACCCCCTCCCCCACTAAATGGCAACCAAGAAATGAAGCAGAAGTAAATGCAACTGAGTTTGTTTATCCCTACCCTGCTTAAAACTGCAGAGATGAGGTTTTAGGAGAAGCCCTTCTCTCTACCGCCTCTTAATGTATTCGGCAGCACAGTATCAGCACTAGAGTCCTTCACGTTTTTGGGTTCTATAACCCAACATGAGAACCATCATTAAAAAGACACAACCAAGAATGTCTTCCTGCGTCCACTCAGGAAGTTCAAACTATCCCAGGATCTGCTGATACTGTTTTACAGAAGAATTATTGAGTCTTATCATTTGTATCTAAGGGACACGGTGGCTCAGAGGCTAACATGCTGAGCATGTTGATCGAAAGGTTGACAGTTCAGTGGTTCGAATCCCTAGCGCCGCGCAATGGAGTGAGCTCCCATTACTTGTCCCAGCTTCTGCCAATCTAGCAGTTTGAAGGAACATAAAAAATGCAAGTAGAAAAATAGGAGCCACCTTTGGTGGGAAGGTAACAGCGTTCCGTGTGCCTTTTTCTGGCCACATGAACACGGAGACGTCTTCAGACAGTGCTGGCTCTTCGGAGATGAGCACCGTCCCCTAGAGTCAGGAACAACTAGCACATATATGCAAGGGGAGCCTTTACCTTTATCTTTATCATTTGTACTTCTGTAATGATCTGGTTTGGTGCAGCAAACAAACAGGACAGGCATAGACCCCTAGTTTTGGACTGCAGAAAGTATAATTGCAACCACCCTGCCTTCTATAGAAGACCCGTACAGTGTGTGGATCAGAAGAGGGTGGGGGCTGAGAAAATATATCTGCAGACTTCCCACATCCTGTTTCAACTCTTCTCCTCCAGATGGCGCTACAGGGCATTGCAGGCCAAAACAACTAGACACAGGGATGTCCCCAAAGGTGCTTTTTTCCCCCAAGAGGCAACTGGACTTTCTGTTTTTTCTTTGAACACGTTTCTCTTCTCATTCAAGAGGCTTCTTCAGCTCTGGATGAGAAGGTTCTTGGATGATTTAAGATTTAAGATTTAGTTTATTTGTATGCCGCCCTTCTCCGGGAGGGACTCAGGGCGGCGAACAACTCAAAAGGGGAAAAGGGGATACAAACACAATACACGTAATTAAAATACACAAGAGTCATACAGCCATACAAGTCGAGAGGGGAGGGGAACTCATCAACCCCAGGCCTGCCAGCACAGCCAGGTTTTGATGGCTTTCCGGAAGGCCTGGAGAGAGGTGAGGGTCCGAATCTCCGCGGGGAGTTCATTCCAAAGGGCCGGAGCTGCTACAGAGAAGGCCCTCCCCCGGGTGGTAGCCAGGTGGCATTGGCTGGTGGACGGAACCTGGAGGAGGCCGACCCTGTGAGATCTAATGGGTCTATGGGAGGTAATTGGCAGCAGGATGAGAAGTGAAACGTGTTCAAAGAAAAAACAGAAAGTCCAGTTGCCTTTTGGAAAAAAAAATTACTTTTGGGACAACCATGACCTGGATGACTGAGTATCTCCATAGACATTTAGACACAGGGACAGTTTCCCCCCCCCCCCTCGTGCCACCCTCTCTCCTGAACACCTAATTCTCACAATATTGTCTACCGTCTATATGTATTTATCCAATGTCGTACGGCTGCAGTAATATTATTATTTATCCTCCTTATTGTCTTCTTAACTACTTCCTCTTATTGGGATGATGATGATGATGATGATGATGGAGGAGACGAAAAACATGAAGATAATGATTCTGATGCGTGCATGTACACTGAGAGCTTCTGCACCGGAGGAAAAAATTCCTTGTGTGTCTAATCTCACTTGGCCAAATAAAGTATCCAATTCAATTCAATCTGCTTTTTCCCTTCTCCAACCCCCCCCTATCCCACCCCTTAAGGTGCTAGTCCGTACTGGATAGGAGACGTTGATACATCTATGGTTAAGAAGTCGACCTCTCGGTACAGACAATCCCTTTATAGCAACAGAAAGTCATTCTCTCAACAGCTGGAGAATGCGGCAGGAAAAGCCAAGGTAAGCCAAATGTCAAGGTAAGAGGAAAAAGGAAACTCACCAGACTATAGTGCTCCATCTGTGGAACAGTCAAGAAAATGACAATGCAGGTGGAATGCAGGCTTTCAAGCCAAACGTTTCCTTCCTTGTTATGCCTCTAATGCTTCCCTGCAACAAAGCCGCCTGTTTTCCTCAAGTCCTTGACCTCAGAAGAATGAGGTCACTTCCATGAATGAAGAAGAACATCACCTGCAACTCTGAATGATGTTTACTCCACCTTTCCTCACCATCCGTGTCTCTGAAGGACTGTAAATCATCAGGGTTTAGTTGTTGGTTAAGATTGAAATAAAGTTTGAGCCCAAGTGGACTTTAGGAATTCTCTTGCCCCAAAATTGGGTGGGTAGTTTTTCCCCCCCCCTGAATTTATCCAAGGAAAGGAGAGGTTTTTTTTCCCCAGCTGTTTTTCAAAGGCGGGGACACCCCTCTAACTGCCTTGGAGGCTGGTGGAGAGTGAGTGTTGTAACAACTGAAGATGATTTGTTATGTGTGGTGTTTTTGCATTGATATAATCAGGACGCGGCCATTAATGCACATCATCATCCCTGGGCGACATCCTAATTAAATAAACACAAGAACAGGCTCCCTCCAAGGAAATTCTTCTCCTCTGAAAAGATTTCTAAAAGCAAATCCTCTTGTCATCTGTTAAAAAAAAAAATAGGGGAAAAAGGGCGGGATTCGATTCTCTGCAGGACACGAACGTAGGAGATGTTGATGCAATATAGCCATTCAGAGATTATAACTACTGAACAATCATCACTGATTATGAAAAGTAATGAAACATATACCTTGTTTCCCTGAAAATAAGACCTATCCCAAAAAATAAGCCCAGAGGTCTTCAAAGTTGGCGACTTTAAGACTTGTGGACTTCAACTCCCAGAATCCTCCAGCCAGCTCTGCTGGCTGGAGGATTCTGGGAGTTGAAGTCCACAAGTCTTAAAGTTGCCATGTTTGGGGACCCCCACCCCAGCATGTTTTATGTGTGTTCCTATAATAAGCTCTGCTGGCTGGAGGATTCTGGGAGTTGAAGTCCACAAGTCTTATAGTTGCCATGTTTGGGGACCCCCACCCCAGCATGTTTTATGTGTGTTCCTATAATAAGCTCTGCTGGCTGGAGGATTCTGGGAGTTGAAGTCCACAAGTCTTAAAGTTGCCATGTTTGGGGACCCCCACCCCAGCATGTTTTATGTGTGTGCCTATAATAAGCCCTACCCCCAGAATAAGCCCTACATAAGAACCTGTGCCGTTGGCTGCCCGCTCATTCATTCCATCTCATTGCGGTGCTGTAGCCGTAAGGCAATGGGGTATGGAGGTGCCCCACACCAACTTACTTCAGAGCCCTTGAAGACAGGTCATCCACACCCGACACCTGCCTCACGACCATGTGCAGCTGGAGCCCATGTGGCTACTGGCCCACTTGTGCTTTCTCGCAGCCGCAATGCAGCAGGAGGCTGAGTGGTGTGTTGGTGGCTGCGAGGCAGGTGTCGGGGCATGGATGGATTGGCTTTGAGAGCCCTGAGATAGACCAGCGTGGGTTGCGTGGGGCAGCTCCAACCCCCCCCACCTTGCGGTGGTGGCACAGCCCCACCACACAGCCTCCTGCCCCACTCTGAACCAGAGAAGTGGGCCTCCTGTACCTGTGAAAAAAAATAACACCCCTCCCTCAAAAAAATAAGTGCTTGTGCTTATTTTGGAGCCCAAAAGAAAATAAGATCCGGTTTTATTTTTGAGGAAACACGGCAGGAGTGGGTTCCTGCCAGTTCTAACCTCTTCTGTAGAAGAGGTTCCACAAATCTACAGTGCCGTTTAGAACCGGTTCCAACTCCGTCTCCCCCGCCCGTCCACACATCATCAAGATGAAGAGCGAGAGGAGGAATTCTGGGAGTTGAAGTCCACAAGTCTTAAAGCTGTCAATTTTGAACACCCCTGGTTTTTTTTTTCTAAAGGGTTAGGAATGCAAGGATCTTATAATTTGACAGCTTTAAGACTTGCGTGCTTCAATGCCAGAGTTCCTGAGCCAACCTGACTGGAGGAGGAATTCTGGGAGTTGAAGTCCACAAGTCTTAAAGCTGTCAAGTTTGAACACCCCTGGGTTTTTTTTTTTCTAAAGGGTTAGGAATGCAAGGATCTTATAATTTGACAGCTTTAAGACTTGCGTGCTTCAATGCCAGAGTTCCTGAGCCAACCTGACTGGAGGAGGAATTCTGGGAGTTGAAGTCCACAAGTCTTAAAGCTGTCAAGTTTGAACACCCCTGGGTTGTTTTTTTTCTAAAGGGTTAGGAGTGCAAGGGTCTTGTAATTTGACAGCTTTAAGACTTGCGTGCTTCAAATGCCAGAGTTTCTGAGCCAACATTTTGGTTGCTAAGCAGGAGCATTGTTAAGTGAGTTTCACCACATTTTACAAGTTGGCCACGCCCACCCAGTCACATCCCCAGCAAGCCACTCCCACCCGGTCACATGGCCGGCAAGCCACTCCCATGAAGCAGGCCACACCTATAGAAGAGGTTCTAAAAAAATTGGAAACCCACCACTGAAACACGGGTATTACCAGCATGTAACTCACCACTCCATTGTAAGCAAAAATTGTGACAAGTTAAATGAATATATATATATTGCTTTTTAAAAAATTCTCCAGTATGGTATTAACCTTTCCTTGCTGTTTGTTTCAACTGTAGCCTCTTTCCAGGTCATCTCGCTCACTAAGCTCTGCCCACCTCATGTCCACATCTTCGGGTTTACAGGCTTCTATGATCTCCAATATTGTCCTAATGAAAGGTCAAGGGAAGGTGAGCTGTTTGCTTTGTCCTAGGTCTTTCCTTGGATGATCGATATGAACACTGGGACCAAAAAGAGGTTGTCTGGAGTCAAACGTTTTCAAACTCCATTCTTCCTTTTTAGAGAGAGATCAGTTTACAGCCATGTTTCTCAATCTGGGCTATTTGAAGACCTGTATAAACTTTATTGCCATTGTACTTAAATACAACGAAATTGGTTTTAACCTCACTGGTGCAAAATTATAACAGAAACAAAAAAAGAAAGAAAAAGAAAAAAACTAGCGTGTGCATGGAGTGATTGTCGGTCGTTTTTAAACGACAGACAGCCCAAGGATAGAAACTATCTTTAAACCTATTTGTTCGGCTGGCTATACTTTGATGTCTTCTGCCCGATGGTATGTAACAGAGGAATTCTGGGAGTCGAAGTCCACACGTCTTCAAGTGGTCAAGGTTGAGAAACGCTGGTCTGGATGGAGAATTGCATCATGTACTGGAAGATTTCATTTCTGTTTAAAATTTCAAGATTGCTCTTCCATCCTAACAGATCAGGGTCTCAGTGCAATAAAGAGCAGCATTATGCCATTATTCTTATTGTTCCCGAAAAGGCATAAAAAGTAACCGTCCAAAAATGGACCTCTATTTTGTACATGAAGGGCTCAGTGGCTAAGACGCTGAGCTTGTTGATCAGAAAGGTCGGCATTTCGGCGGTTCGAATCCCTAGTGCCATGTAACAGAGTGAGCTCCCATTACTTGTCCCAGCTTCTGCCAACCTAGTAGTTCGAAAGCATGTAAAAAATAGGAACCACTTTTGGTGGGAAGGTAACAGCATTCCATGCGTCTTCAGCATTTAGTCATGCCAGCCACATGACCACGAAGACGTCTTTGGAATGCACTGGCTCTTCAGCTTTGAAACGGAGATGAGCACCACCCCCAGAGTCGGGAACGACTGGCACATATGTGCGAGGGGAACTTTTAACTTTATCTTATTTTGTACATGCTTCTGAAATTGGCTACTAATTGTAAGATGAATTGGACCTTTCCTCCATTCCAAAATAAAAGTCCATTCTAACTATAAACAGGAAGCAAGGAATTCTCCCCCTACCCCAACATAGATTTTAAGTATTATTGAAACATGAGGGATTTGAATGATCTCAAGTGCATGGAAAACCATCATGAACCAACAGGAACATCGATCCATCTATAGCTGTTTAAGAACAAATTCTCAGTGCCTTTCAGAGTTGAGGGCCAATAAAAACATTTTTTCCTCCCAAGATCTTTTCACAAAAATAAAAGTGTTTTGATTGCTTGTTGAAGCAGTTAGTGAAAGGAGCGGGTGATTAATCAAGTAAAATGCACCCTCTGTTCACTCTCATTAGGGGCTGGGTTTCAGCATTGTGGGTGGTCAGGACAGCATTTACGGTCCCATTGGCATCTATGTGAAGACAATCTTTCCTGGAGGAGCAGCTGCTGCAGATGGAAGGTTACAAGAAGGTAGGATAACATCATCCCTCTGTTTGACTTAGTTGGAACTAGACAGTTTGGTTTACAGAAGGGAAGCCTAAGGGGACAACGTCTCCAGGTCAAATAAATTTAAAAAAAATATTTTGGGGGGGGGAGGGTTTAGTGGGTTTGATATAACTATCATAAGGGGGAAATGTGTGTGTAGTGGGATGGTGGGTGGGTGAACCTTGGCTGATGAAAGGTGGATGAAATGCTGGTGCCAAAAACTAGCTAATAAAATTGTTTATTTTGATGTAACAGGAGATGAAATCCTAGAATTGAATGGAGAATCCATGCATGGACTCACACACCATGAAGCTTTGCAGAAATTTAAGGTTATGGGTCTATGCAATGTTCTCTTACATGAATTCTACTCCTACTCCTCCTACTCCTCTTTCTCCCCCCTTCGGTTGTCCTTCCCCTTCCCCTGCTCCCCTTCTCTTTCATGTATTCCTCCTCCTCCTCCTATTGTCCTTTCCTTTCCCCAGTTTTTCCTTCCCCTTCTCTTTCATGTATTCCTCTTCTTCCTTCTCCTCCTCTCTCTTGACATTCCTCTTTTCTGCTTCTCCTTCCCCTTCTCTTTTGTGTGTTTCTACTCCTCTTCCTGACCTTTCCTTTCCCCTGCTTCTCCTTCCCATTCTCTTTCATGTATTCCTTCTTCTCCTCTTGCCCTTCTCCTTCCCCTTCCCCAGTTTTTCCTTCCCCTTCTCTTTCATGTATTCCTCCTCTTCTTCCTCTCTTATCATTCCCCTTTTCTGCTTCTCCTTCCCCTTCTCTTTCATGTATTCCTTCTTCTCCTCTTGCCCTTCTCCTTCCCCCTCCCCTGCTTCTCCTTCACCTTCTCTTTCATGTATTACCCCCCTCCTCCCCGCTTATGTTTTCCTCCTCCTCCTTCTCACAATGCTTCATTCTTTCTAGCAGGCCAAGAAGGGCCTCCTCACACTCACCGTTCGGACAAGCTTCAGCACTCCATCCTCTGCCACCAGCTATTTATCGTCTCACCTTTGTCGTTCTCTGAGTACCAGCATGTGCATCACCAAGGAGAGCAGCTCCTTTGGGTCAGAAAGCACCCCGGCGTTTCCTCTGAACCCCATGAATCCCAATGACAGGATCATGATGGAGGTTTCCTTAAATAAAGGTGAGCAGTAAATATAGATACTCCCCCCACCCCACCGCAAAAAAAAACCTCCCCAAAACCAAGTGTTTCCAGAATAGACTTTGGCTCAAATATATTGTCAATCTGAATCTCTCCCCCCACCATTTTTGGGTGATGCTATGCCAAAAATCCCTTCTGGTTTGGCAGGAGTTGAGAGAGCAATCATTCTACTATAATGACTGGGTTCATAAAAATAATAACAACTTGCTTGGCTAGCACAACGCATCTACTCAGCTATTCTGGCTTGCCGACCAGTTTTAATGTCTTAATAGGTGTGTCCTATTCTGGCATGTGAAATCACAATAAAACAAACCACAGCTTAGCACAATGTGTGGGCCAAGCTACCAGGTACGCATGCAGAAATCGTGAATGGGTGAGGATAGAAGCAAGTGTAATGCTCAATACTGACACAGGGTGACTGAACGAATAGGGCAGGGGTCACCAAGCTGCAGCTCTGGAGCCGCATGTGGCTCTTTCATCCCTCTGCTGTGGCTCCCTGTTGCCGGTCGGCGCCACAATTTTGAGAGGAGCTTCTGGTTGGAGAAGGGGGCAAAGCACGGCGTGCCAGGAGGAGACTCAACGGCAAGGAGCGAGTTTTCCGGTCGGCTCCACAATTGATAGGGCTTTCAATTAGGACAGGTAGAGGAAAAAGAACATTGTGCTATGAGGAAACTCTATGGTGGGGGAACTGGACTTCCAGTCGGCTCCAGAATTGCATGGGAGGGGCTTTCGGTTAGGACCTTTGTGGCTCTTTGAGTGTTTAAGGTTGCCAATCCCTGGTATAGGGAGACAGCACATTTCTTAATCTTTTGGATAGCTCACATCCTCTTTGTCTTTCCATATCTTTCTAATGTGTTTTCCAGAGGCTGGTGTGGGCTTAGGCATTGGCTTGTGCAGCATCCCTTGTTCCCGGTACATTTCAGGAATATTCATCCACACTCTTTCTCCTGGCTCTGTGGCTCACATGGATGGGAGGCTCAGGTATGTCGAGACCGAATAATTTCCAAAGCGTTCTGACATTCACGTCCCACTTTTTCAAAAGGTGAGGAGTTAACAGTGCCAGGTTTGATTGGTTACTCAAAAGCCAATCCAACTTTTCGCCTGGAAAAAAAGAGCCATACCTTAAAACTGTTATTGGCAAACTCAATACATCCACACACATTGCAAAATCTTTTTCTTTCTTTCTTTCTTTCTTTCTTTCTTTCTTTCTTTCTTTCTTTCTTTCTTTCTTTCTTTCCTTCCTTCCTTCCTTCCTTCCTTCCTTTTTCTCTTTCCCCTTTCCTTTCCTTTCTTCCATGATTAAACTTGAAATATCTCGATATTGCATTTCCCCTGCAAAGTGAAAGTCCAGGTTGCAACAAAGAAAGAAACTGTAAGCACAACATAGTTGCTAAATTCTGGGCCAAGGCCCAGAGCATCCGGAGAAAGTTTAGAGAAGTAGTTAAGTAAGATGAAACCAAGAACAGGAGTCTGCATGTTCTTTCTCTGTGCTATGAGTCAATCCTGATCTAACACTTTCTGTTCAGCTGAGCCTTCATTCGTTTTGCACTTCAGTGAAACAGGGCAAGATTAGAGCTACTATAAACTGCAGAAAGACTATATTCCATGATTTGTTTTCTAAAATTTGCTGCCTCCTGAGAGAGAGAGACAATTGCTATTGACTTGCTTCCCATAACACACTTAAATGTAGTGGGAGGTGGATTAGTATGTCATATGAGGACCCAAATTGTTGGTGGCAATATGCTCACACTGTAAACTGCCCAGAAAGTGCTGTAAAGTACTATGAAGCGGCATATAAATTTACGTGCTATTGCTATATTAATAGTGACCCAACCAACTAACCCCGAAGGAGTTAGCAATAGCAATAGCAATAGCAGTTAGACTTATATACCGCTTCATAGGGCTTTCAGCCCTCTCTAAGCGGTTTACAGAGTCAGCATATCGCCCCCACAGTCTGGGTCCTCATTTCACCCACCTTGGAAGGATGGAAGGCTGAGTCAACCTTGAGCCGGTGAGATTTGAACCGCTGAACTGCAGATAACAGTCAGCTGAAGTGGCCTGCAGTACTGCACCCTAACCACTGCGCCACCTCGGCTCTTTTTTAGTTAATTTTTAGCCTCACATAAAATAAATGCGAGAGGTGATTCTCAAATGAATAAGATATCCATTAGTTGTTTCCAAAGCAATCAACAAGGTAATCAGCAAGATTGGACCTCACCCTCACAAAAAGAGACTTGTCCCCTTTATATCAAAAAGAATGTGAGAGAACTTTAAACTTGTTGCCTTCATTTGTAATTTGCCTTAATTGGGCATGGGTAGGCTAGTGAAGAGAAGGACCAGGGGAGACATGAGAGCAGTCTTCCAATATTTGAAGGGCTGCCCCAGAGTGGAAGGGCTCAAGCTATTTTCCAAAGCACGCAGACAAGGAATAATGGATGGAAACTGAACCAGGAGAGATTGAACCTAGAAGTAAGGAGAAATTTTCTGACAGTGAGGACAATCAACCAATGGAACAAAAATTGCCTTCAGAAGTTGTGGGAGCTTCATCACTGGAAGCTTTCAAGAAGAGACTTGACTGCCATTTGTAAGAAATGGTGTAAGGTTTCCTGCTTGGGCGGGAGGGTGAACTAGGCGGGAGGTTTCCTGCTTGGGCGTGAGGGTGAATTAAGAGCCGAGATGGCACAGTGGTTAGAGTGCAGTACTGCAGGCCACTTCAGCTGACTGTTATCTGCAGTTCAGCGGTTCTAATCTCACCGGCTCAAGGTTGACTCAGCCTTCCATCCTTCCGAGGTGGGTGAAATGAGGACCCAGACTGTTGGGGGCGATATGCTGACTCTGTAAACCGCTTAGAGAGGGCTGAAAGCCCTATGAAGTGGTATGTAAGTCTAACTGCTATTGCTATTGCTATAGGTATCTTCCAACTCTGTTAATCTGTTAATTTGCCTATATATGGATTACTCATTTGAAAGTAGACAACAAGCTAGAATTCTTTGGGCTTCAGGCATCCCTGTTTGAAATCATAAATTAGCCAATAGAAACGACATAGATAATGTTTCAGGTTTGCAAAAATATATGATGTTGACCGTGCTAGGATTAACACTTGTTTGTTTGTTTTCCTTTTTAATGGCAATCTTCTGGAAGAGGTGGAGATGAAATAGTGGAAATCAATGAGGCATCCGTCCAAACAATGACCCTTAGTGAAGTTCACACTGTCCTAAGCCACTGCAATCCTGGCATTGTCCACATTATCATTAGCAGGCATCCTGATCCACAGGTAAGAGGGAAAGTGAATGGCATTTTTATATTGTAATGTTGTCCCCAGCAATAGGACCAGTGGTGGGTTTCAAAAATTGTTTGAACCTACTCTGTGGGTGTGGCCTCCTTTGTGGGAGTGGCTTGCCGCCCATGTGACCAGAAGGGAGTGGCTTGCCGCCCATGTGACCGGATACGAAGATGCCGACAACACTTGTCAGAACCATCTTAAATTACCTCACACACAGCACTGGCATGTTCATAAGAATAGGATGTAAACTTGTTTTTTAAAAGGCATCTTTGGTTTGTGTTAAAACAACTTCAACACACGCAATGTTCTGATTGCACCACAAACGCAGTAGTCATCCTTACCTTTCACAGAGGCACTGAGTTTTATAAATATGAGCATGACAGTGTAGAATAATCATATCCAAGGACCAGTGGTGAGTTTCAAAAAAGTTTGGAACCTCTTCTGTAGGTGTGGCCTGCTTTCCGGGTCCACTGGTGGAACCTCTTCTAACCGGTTCGGTAGATTTGACGAACCGGTTCTACCGAATAGGTACGAACTGGTAGGAACCCACCTCTGATAGGACTACTGTCAAAATAACCTCCCCCTCAAAGCCAACCACCTACCCTCCAATACCAAGATGTCTTTCTATTGTGGAGAACCTAAGTCAGGTCTCAGTTTCATCAGGCACCTGCTGAGGCCTATATCCTTGCAAAGGTGTCTACCTGCATCTTTAGAACTTCTTGGCCATTCTCTTTCTTTCATTGTTTTGTCCCTTAACAGCAACCATATAGCTTAATTCTTATTACTTACAATTAATATTGTGTAGCACTTCAAAGCCGAAAGGGTACAGATGCTTTGGAGCACATCAGACATGCATATAGCAACTCTGTGAAACTCCTTAAAGCAGCTGCATCTCTCTTCACGGAAAAAGATGCAGTGGTTTTAAGAGGCTGTGTTTAAGAAGCCCTAATACTGTGTTTTCCGAAGTATACTGCTTGTTTTGGGACCCAACGTCCTGCAAAAAGCTGTATATAAAACTTTCCTGAAAGAATTGCAGATGGTCAATTTGCATTAGGTCAAAAAGTTGACTTGTTAACAAGTCTTGGCATGAAACATTGAGCAAGCAACCCCTTTTAAATATCTGTTGTGGCTCAGCAGGAGCCTTTGGAGCTCCTATCAGACTCTGACAGCGAGGGGCCCTATGAGTCAGGCCTGGAGGAGGCGGAGGACCTTGGACAGGATTCTGACTCCAAGCAGGGCGCAGAGAGACTAGTTGGTCCCCAGGTAACGACTGAGCCTTGGATCAGTAGGGAGGAAACAAGAGAGGCTGACACAGAAACTTCCTGTGAGTTGTTTCGGGATGCACGCAGCAGAAGGGCTGACCAACATAAGGAACAATTGAGGACTTACAGGAGATGATAACGAGCAGCTGTTGCTCGTTAGGATCTCCTCCTGCTGATAAAAGAGACTGATGGTGCCACGCCCTGGTTGCAGAAGTCAACGTTCCCCGTTCGCGTGCAAACATCGAGTAAAGCCAACTTGGATAAGAGACTTGATTTATATGATCCTGTTTTGCAGTAGTTTATGAGTTATAGGACTTTTGCCAGAGCAATTATCTGTGTTTATTTTGGGCTCGCAGCCAGCAAGAGCCGGGACTGATGAAAGAAAACATTCCTTTGAACGTTCTGTTTGGCTTTCGTTTCTGAACGGACAAGGTGGGGGTCAGAACAGATATCTTTACCTAAACCTTGGGCAAAAAAGGCTGAATTTCAGAATTTAATAGTGAAACCCACCCATAGTTCCAGGGGAGACTTCAAAGTGTGATTACAAAGTATTGCGGAAATGGAAATAAAAAGCAAACTTGCCAAACTTTAAAGTTTTCATCCTGGTTTGGTGGCGTATTGCAGGTGTCTGAACAGCAGCTCAAGGATGCCGTTTTCAATGCCATGGAAAGCAACAAGCTAGAAAGAGACAAATTCCATTGGAATACAGAAGGTAAGGAATTCCCCTCCATTTGGATATGAAGAATTTGCCATCTTTTTAAAAGCATCCAACCAGGCCAAATCAATTTAGAGACCTTTTTGGTCCATCAGCCTGTTACCAGAATTGGTACCCAGATACCACACAGAGAGAACTAGATCCTCTGGGACAAAATAACAAACAGGAGTGAGCTGCAGCTTTGAAAATACAGTCCAGCAGGTCCCTCAATCTGGACCTGAACTGATGTAAGGGGATTTCTCCTTTGTCCTCATAAGATGTAAGAGAGAGTTAGAACTTTCACCATATATCATCCCTATTTTGTAACATGTAACCCTCTCCAGTTCACCCAAAGCCAGAAAAATTGAGTCAAAATGCATCTTTTTTGATAATATCATTGCATCAAAACTCCCAAGATTTTCAGACTATCGGACCGCAAAATAAGAAACGACTCCTCTCCTGATAGGAACCATCACCTTAACCTTCACCAAGATAACCTTAATTGTTCTTTGAGCAACTGTAATAGGAATTTTAAAAAAAGTAATAAATGTGGCGTTATTTTTGTATTCATAAAGCAGGTATTAATTTTAAGTAGAGTATAAGGTAAAATCAATGCCATATTGGATAGTTATCAATAACAAGAAGGAATTTAGATTAGTTCCTTGACATACAGTGATTTGTGGGAGTGGCGCGGTGGCCTAGAGGCGGAGTTCTTGCCTGACAATCAGGAGGCTGTTAGTTCAATCCTAGGTAGAGGCAGCTGTTTCTCTCTCTCGGCACAATGAGAATAGATCTGCTCAATATAACTCGACGTTAGCGACAGGAAATTGCTCAAAATTTCTACAAACACTTCCACGTTTCTGGCAAGTCCCAGAGCAGAGTGATAACAAACCCCCACACAAACCTCAAGCAGCCTATGGTTGCAATTAATCCAGCCCAGTGCTGTCTGAACCAAGGCTACAAAGCAATAAATTCAAAGTTATTTGGAAAATCAAGGAGTTCAGGAAGCAAAAGATCCAGGTAATTAGTCCAGAATGCCAGAAGAAATGCAAGGACTCTTGGAAAGTTCAAACTTTGGCACACAACACTTCAGGAACTCAGTGTTTGTTCCCAACAATAGCCCCTCCCCACAGCATCTCCTTAAATCTCATTCCCCAAGTGCACCTTGTGAAGATGGGCAGGGCACTCTTCTCCAGAGTAGCCTGCTCAATCTGCGCTGTTCATGCCTTCTCTCCACTCTCCAAGCCCTTGGATCAGGAGGGGGTGGTCCTTGCTCTTCACCTGACCTCTGTCCCTCATGTTCATCCTGCCTCTGTTCTTCCTGCCTATAATCTGTCCTAATCCTGAAAGTTCCTGGTCTTCTCCATTTTTTTCCGAAGACAATGAAGCCGCCCCCTCAATCTCTGTCAGTTCGGGTTCCAGCTCACCTTCCCCCACAGATTCAGACTCCAACGAGGGCATGACAGGCATAGACTTTTTGAAACCTTCCTGTTTTGCCATACAAATGGCTGTGTGAGGCTACTGAAGTCCTTACACAAATCCCAGACACTTTGGGGTACACTATTTATGAAAGTCTTTGGATTTTAGCCATTATCTCATATCTCTTCTGTGCCATGTTTGACCGTGCTGTGTTCTACTTTCAATGTAGGTGGCAGTTGGCTTAAGAAATCTCCCTGTGAAAAATATTTGGAGAAGAATGATGCTCACCTCAACCATCCTTCCCAAAAGCCAATGATCCGTTCCAGCAGCGATAGCAGTTACAACCCCAGGTCGTCTTGTGGAAATGGCCTTCTTTATCAGTTGACCAATGGCCAAGGAAAAGAACATCATCTGGATGTAGCAATTACGCAGCCACCGGGCTCCCGACATTCATTTTCTGAAATAAGTTTGCGAAATGAGTCTTCCCCATCAGCATCTCAAGGCGCCCGTCCCCTTTCACCACATACGACTAAAAAATGCACAGAGATCCTGGTTAGGAAACCCAGGTCATTCAAACCCAAACCTCCACCACGGAAGTATTTCAAACAGGATTGTCCTGATAACGAGCAGATGATCAGAGAGATGAAAGAGAGACCCAACCTGCAGGAGAGTGAAGTCCCACCATCTTCAAACACTCAGGTAAGACAGGCTTCTGGTGGACAGAAGGGGCTAAAAAATGCCAACAATGGAGAGAAACTACTGAGGAAGAACAGCTGTTACCCATCGATGCATCAGGGCCAGGTTGTATCATCTAGAAGTAGAGAGTTCAAAATAGACTTTGTGAGCCCCCCAGCAAACAAGTGTAGATAGTATAGCACCACAAAAGCAGCGAGAACCTCTTTAAAAAAGGAAGCATCATGGACTGGAATATCATATAAACAAGGAATGGCTTAAAGTATCTTTAGTCAATCTCCCAACCAAAAACTCGAAAGAATCCAGGCAAAATTTATTGGGATGGCTTCATAAATGCCTAAAAAGCGTGAAAGCAGATTTTTATAAACCAGTAAGGGTGTCTCTGGGAGTATGGCTTGTGGACACCTGGATGAAATTTCAGAAAGAACATCCTGTTGAAGGTGATGTGGATGACTGGGTGATGATATCCCCAAATCATATCACTCTTGCAGGCCCAGAAACACATTATTTGACTCCACATGAATGGCCAGCGAGAACCTCTTTTTAAAAAAGGAGCATCGTGGACTGGGATATTCTTAAAGAAGGAATGGCTTCAAATGTCTTTAGGCAATCTCCAAATGAAAAGTTGTAGAGAATCCAGGCAAAATAGCTTAATAAATGTCTAAAAAGCGTGAGAGCAGATTTTTATAAACCAGTAAGAGGGTCATTCTCTGGGAGTATGGAGTCTCAGAAGGAACATCCTGAAGCATTCAAGGGGAGATGTGGATGACTGGGTGAAGATATCCCCAAATCATATTGCTGTTGAAGGCCCAGAAACAGAATATCTCACTCCACAGGAATGGCTGGAAGCATCCATTCAAGCCATTCAAAACCTACCAAAATCTGAAGCAAAAATCTGAAACTACTCCAAGGAAGAGATGGCTTCAAAAATCATTAAATGGTCTTCTGACTCAGTTGCTTATTGGGAAGATATGATTGGGGGTGTGATGTTCATTCACCTCTTCCTGGATAGCAAGGTAGTGTCAACCAAGCGACTGGCAAAAATGGGCAGCATTGGAAAATTGGCAGTTAACAACAGTTGGCAGCCAGACATCTTGGTAGAATTCCTGAGTTGTCATGGCAACTGATAAACAAAATTGGCCTTTTGAGGACCATAGGACCATAAGTCCATGTATTTGCAATGCACTAAATAAATAAATACATTGGGAAGGTAAACTGAGGCAGAACCTAGAGCCAGATTTGGCTTCCAGATGTGATGGTTGGTTGGGGGGGGGCATCATAACTCTGAAGGCAAAGCAACTGTTGGTTAAGCAAGAAACCTGTGAGAGTAGCCACCGAATTAAAAGTGGTCAAGGGATGTAAACATTGTGGAGAAAAGCCAGGAAAAGGAACCAAGTTGTTAAGGGGGGTGGGGGGAAGGACAATAGTTGGCCCTGAGCCCATAGCAAGCCCCTCCCCAAATATCACCAACAAAGGAGTTGGGCCTGCATGGGAAACTCCCCCCACCCCACCCAACAAATGCCAGCTATTGTAGTGGTATCAATGAGGTTGCTTTGAAAGAGTTGAGATCCTAATAGGGCCCAGTTCAATGCTGAATGTAAACCATTTCCACCCCCCACGGGCGGGCTTTATAACCGATTTTAGAGAAGAAGTTGACCTTTTTGAGATGGCAAAAACACGATGAGTGGGAACCAACCGGTGCATTGAATGACAAATTAAAATGCATTTGCAAAACAAGAAAAGAAAACTCTCTGAAACTGTCTCTCAAAGCAACCACCATATCTGAGAACAAGCAAAAATCCCTTCTGTATGTGGGAACACTGACTGCGGGCCTCTTCAAAATTAAAAATTAAAAAAAAGAAATTGAGAAGACAATAGCAGGGGAAAAGGAACTAGACTTTATCTCCAAGTATCTGGAGTGCAGAAAGGGAAAATATCAAGTGATATATATGCAAAGCATGCAAAAAATAAAATAAAAATAAAACCAGTAACCCTAGGATGGCAGGAAAGCACCTAAATTCACAGAATGTCAAGAGTTTCAGAGTGAAATATAGTATAAAAGATTTGAACTTCCTTTTATTGCTTTATTTTAAAACATGCCTCTGCGTATATTCATAAAAATGAGTACTGCAGATTATTTAAATATAGATAGTCTTATTTCTTGTTGGGATTCACAGAACACATGAACCCCTTCCTTACAGCCTAGTTCAAGGTTAAAAACTGGATCATATTAGACCACTGTAGTACATTTATATGTTGTGATGGGGGCTTTCAAAGAAATAGTGATAAGCAAGAGTATCAGTAATTTGTGAAGTTTCATCTCATGTGCAGAGGACCACAAATGAGATAATTAAATATGTAAGACCTGCAATGATTAATTATTAGTGGCAAAATAATTCTATTTCTAAGGTCCACAATTCTGCTGTTAAAAAAAGACAAAACCTTTAGACACTTTAGAAATTTATGATTCTCCATTCTCCTTTGATCTATCCCAAATATCCTATTGAAACTTCAATTAGAATCTCCTTTCGTATCTACCCATATAAAAATATGAGCACTTAAGGTATCAGATAAAACTATGGGGTTATTCACATGTAGATATTTGAAGAGCTTTGACCTGTTAACTGTTCTAAGTTAGTTTTTGCTAATGTTTAATGCTGAAGAGCCTTTTTTTGAAGCTTGCCTGTTTTCCGACCTTATTCTCAGCTTCCTTGAGAATTTCTGTCAAATTTCTCTTGGTGTTTTTGACATGGCTTTCTTACTGGAGTGAAGATATGTTTTCTCTTTCATTTCTTTCTATCACACTGAAAGAACCCCCATTAGAAGTGTTTTCTGTTAATGTTTTCCTTTGGGATTGAAAGGGAAGGCAGAGAGTAAAAATTAGAAGAGTTAAAAGTTAGAACAATTAATCTGTGGAACAACTTGCCTCCAGGAGTTATGACTGCTCCAACACTGGAAATATTTAAATAGATGTTGGCTAACCATTTGTCTGAAGTGGCATAAGCAGGGGGTTGGACTAGAAGACCTCCAAGGTCCCTTCCAACTGTTATTCTATTCTAAACCATTAAGGGTTGTATAAGAATAACAGAGTTGGAAGGGACGGTGGAGGTCTTCTAGTCCAACCCCCTCCTCAAGCAGGAGACCCTATACCAATTCACACAAATGGCTCTCCAGTCTGTCCAGTCTCTTCTTAAAAACCTCCAGTGATGGAGCACGCACAACTTCTGGAGGCAAGTTGTTCCACTGGTTAATTGTTCTCACTGCCAGGAAATTTCTCCTTTGTTAATTTCTCTAAGAAAAGACACGACATTCACACGGGGCCTTCTGAAAACTGAAGAAAGACAAGAAAACCACACTTTGCCCAATAACATTTCACCGACATTCTCTTCCCCTTTCAGTGAAAGGAAATTAAATGTGAACTGGAGGGGTGTGGGGGGTGGAGAATATTTCAACATAATTTAAGGCTCTGAAAGCATCGTTTTTATTTTTCCAGAAGTCCATGGGCAAATCAAGTCCCTATTTTGATATTCTTTTTTTAAATGCTTAGGAATGGATTGCAAAGGATTTTAAAATCTGGCAAAAAATGACGGATGGTTAAAAAAAAAGAGAGAGAAGAAAATCCTGTGTATAACCCAGTGATTAGATAAGTCAGTATTAAACTGAATCCTGACTGAGGGTTATTTACAGAATCTAATGGCATAAAGCTGAACTAACAGCATCATTTGTCAGACTTGAAAACCCAACCTGGTTCCAATCTGAGTCCCAGATGAAACCTTTTATGTTTCTCTAGATTATACCAGAAAATGCAGTTTGATGCAACTCAGTGTTGTCCGCTTTGTGCTTCCTGTTTTGTCGGCAGGAAGTTGGGGACCTGCTGCGGCTGAGAAATAAGACGGTTGTAACACACGGCACATTTGCAAGTTCTTTGGCTCCACGAGCTGCAGAGCAGCAGAAGGTATCCCCAGGAGCTGCAGATCGCGAAAAGAAAAGCAGCCAAGGTACGATTTGTTTGCCTGCCATGGAAAGTCAGTGCTAACCACGGAGTCTCCTTTGGAAAAAGGAGATTCCTTGGTTAGCACTGACGTAGGAGTTATTGTGCAAATTCCAGCTTTGCAATCCTGGGCAAGCGATTGTTATCATGACCAAGATTGCAGAATGGCATGCAGTTTTCTGCAAACGATCTGAATAAATCTCTCCAGGATTGTGCTCAAAATCAATGCATGAATGAAATGGGATGATCCAACTGCACGACTATGTGAGTTAGTAACTGTCTATCTAGAGATCCCTCAGCAAATAGAAGATAACAACATTTCTTCTCTTTTGCTGCCATAAAAACTGCCCGGACATCTCAACTTGAAAGAGATTTTCTCAGGTTTTGGCTTCGTTAGAAATACATTTCATTCATAGGCATAGGATTGCATGGGAGCACTTGTAAAGTTCCACGATTGTTACTGGCACAAGCAAACCAATTTCTGCACAGTTCCGTAGGTATAACTGAGTTTGCGGGATCCTTGCTCGCAAGCATGCATGAACTGTAATCCTGTAGGGCAATTTTGAATTCAGAACGATGCAAAAAAGCAAAGGAATTTTGGCGACGGATTCAGGTGTGGTTAGAAACAATGGTTGGATAAAGGTGAGAATTTAAACCAGAATTATTTTTATTAGGAATTATAACAGAGGGCTACAGTAAAGGGTCAACATATTTAATACTACACGTTATAACAGCAGTGAGAATGGTGTATGCCCAACAGTGGAAAAGCAAAAATATACCTTTAGAAAGAGAGATAATAAAGAAAGTATTGGATTGCGCAGAAATGGTTAGATTGACGTTAGAATGAAAGAATAAAGGAGAGACTGAATATCCTGATATATGGAATAGTTTTTACCAGTGGTTGGAACTGAGAGGTGGGAGTTGGAACAGGAAATAAACAGGATTTGTAGACCCGAAATGTGTTGTAATATTTGTAAATATAAATGATTATATTGGGCAGAATAATTGTATATAATTAGTCAGATATGATGAGTATATATGATATTTGTTCTGTATTTTAGTGTGTATGGTGGAGATAATGCCAGGATGGTTGCACTGCGTCCAATATTTTAATATGAAATGAATAAAAAAATTAAAGATTAAAAAAAGAACGATTCCATTGGCGAGAGCTGACGTTTTGTTAACCCTCTGGTGCGTTTTAGGGAAGGCAGACTCCTCTGCACGGCCTGCACTCAGAAGACAAGCCAGGGTGGATTATAGCCTTGAGGCGACACCCGAAGATCCTTGGGTGAGAATTTCCGACTGCATCAAAAGCTTGTTTAACCCCAGCATGGCCGAAGAAAGGTGCAGCTTAAACATGTCACATGGCGTCGAAAGCAAAGATGGTGAGGCAACCTTGCATTGCTCGGACGTGGCCCTGCAGCCCTCAGACACCGAGGAGAGCGATCCCAAGGCCTCTTCTACCTCAGAAGAAGGTGACTGTGTGAAGAAGGGGCCACCTGTAGCGCCCAAGCCAGCTTGGTTCCGTCAAAGCCTCAAGGGACTAAAGAAAGGAAATTCAGATGTGAAACCTCTCAGAAACAGCATCAGTGAGCATCAAAGCATGTCGGACAACGAGGCAGGCTCCATGACCAAGATCACTCGGGCATCTCCTAGAGGATCGTCAATCAAGCAGAGAATTAGCTCTTTTGAAAATCTGGGCACCCCTCAGTCTCCTGAAAAGGGGACGAGGAAGCTGAGTCCGAAGCCCTCCGTTCGAAAAGAAGAAGCTTCCGGCAGGCGGGATTCCCAAACGGCCAAGTTTGATCCTCAGGAAGCCTCCACCAGCAACATCGACCACCGAGGTTCTGAGGAGAGCAGCCATCGGCCGTCATCTCAAGGAGAAGATCAGATCGGCTCCTCTTCTTCCTCCTGCGTGGAGCGATGTGCTTCGATTTCAAAGACGAGCAGCAGCTCCCGTCTTGACTCATCTTTGAATCTTCCAGCCTCACAAAATACGGAACTTGACCCACCAGTCACAAAAGCACCGAGTCAACGAGCACGGAGCTTTCCGCTCACTTCATCTCAGACATGTGAAGTGTTGAAAAACAAAGCCGAGGGAGAAAAATGCAGCAAAATCTACTCCATTAGCAATCACTTCTCGTCAGCTTTGATGAAATCCTTAGATGGCTTTCCCTCTCGGTCTCCTCGGTGTCCTAGAAAGAGCCCCGGAACCTCCAACGGAGGGATTTCTGAGTCTTGCCCAGAAGAAGACAAGGTTGCTGTCCCTCAAGGAAGAGAAGTTCAGTCTCTGGACACTGGCTATTCTCTTAAGTAAGGTCTTTCGGTTTGTAACTTTAAAGTGTGTGTTTTTTTCGGTGCCTCAGTGGCTAAGATGTTGAGCTTGCTGATCAGAAAGGTCGGCAGTTTGGTGGCTCGAATCCCTAGCGCCATGTAATGGAGTGAGCTCCCGTTACTTGTCCCAGCTTCTGCCAACCTAGCAGTTCGAAAGTACGTAAAAATGCAAGTAGAATAATAGGGACCACCTTTGGTTGGGAAGGTAACTGCATTCCGTGCGCCTTTGGTGTTTAGTCATGCCGGCCACATGACCATGGAGACGTCTTTGGACAGCGCTGGCTCTTTGGCTTTGAAACAGAGATGAGCACCGTCCCCTAGAGTCAGGAACAACTAGCACATATGTGCGAGGGGAACCTTTACCTTTTAGTTAAAAAAATAACCCCTTGCATTCAGTATTTGCTTTGGAGTTTAAGTCAGCTTTTGTACAAATGCTCATATAATACTAAGCTCTCATATGATTTTGGTTTTGGCTTAGAATTATGCTCCCACTTACCTATGTTGGCTTAGTGTTATTAATAAACTAGATCTTGTAGTTATGTGTGTGGAGATTCTCAGGCATCCTGCTCATCCCAAAAGGTGTTTTTTTTTCCAAGAAGCAACTGGACTGTCTGTGTTTTTCCTTGAAGGCGTTTTGCTTCTCATCCAAGAAGCTTCTTCAATTCTGACGTTCAGAACTGAACAAGCTTTTTGGATGAGAAGCAAAACATCTTCAAGGAAAAACACAGACAGTCCAGTTGCCTCTTGAGAAAGCACTTTTTGGGACACCCGTGGCTATGATCAACAAATCATGATTTTAAAAACTCCGGCTTAGTATGCTGCGCCTTTCAAATTTTTAATCCATGGTTTCCCTCAGAAGGGAAGGACAAAAGTCTTGGTTAGGCCAGGCATCCCAACAGCTGATGGGATGTTTCCGATATTCTCAGAAAACAAAGAATAATTGGAGAGCTGTCAATATTGGACTATTAAAATCTGCTGTGCTTTCTTTATTCAATTTATTGCTGGAAGTGGTAGGAGGTAGAATGTAGAATGTAGAAATTTATTTGTATGCCACCCTTTTCCCTGGGGGGACTCAGGGCGGCTCACAACCCAAAAGGGAGGGGGAGACAAACTTTTAACATATAAGACAATACATAATTAAAAACAAAACATTCATACCATTCGGGCGGGTTACAGTCTTAGCCCCAGGCCTGACGGGATAGCCAGATTCTGAGGGCTGTGCGGAAGGTCTGGAGGGTGGTGAGGGTACGAATCTCCACGGGGAGATCGTTCCATAGGGTCGGAGCTACCACCGAGAAGGCTCTCCTCCGCGTAGTTGCCAGTCGACATTGACCGGCAGATGGAACTCGGAGGAGGCCTAGTCGATGAGATCTAATAGGTCGCGTGGAGGTAATTGGCAGTAGGCGGTCTCTCAAGTACCCAGATCCACTACCATATAGGGCTTTATGGGTGACAAGTAGCACCTTGAACCCCTGAGGTCTACCTCAGGGGTTATTTTTAGGAAAGCCAGGCAGATTGGAGGTTGCTGAAGAGATGATTTTTAAAAAAGGAGCAACTGCATTGTTCCTGACAAAGTATAGAAACACCACCTTCCCTCCTTTAGAATTCCTCTAGAATTCTCTTGGTTTGTAAAATGAATTTCTTGTAGCAGTCTTCTGTCTTTGGATCAGCTGCAATGGGAATTGTCCCTAGAAGAGTAGCTGTGGGTTGTCCATGGAAATTTTGAGGCAGACTGTTTCTGTTGAGCCAATGCCAGCAGTCTGAAAGATGGCCCACTTTTTTTACTGACATATTTCAATGCATTTTGGGGAGAAACCCCTGTAGTTGATGTGGCAAGAGTTGGTACGTTCCAATGACTCTCTAACTCTTTGCATATATACATACAAATGATTGATGAAGGTCCTTGGATAAGTAACGAAAGGTCTTAGATTAGTAAACTTTGGTCCAGTTGTCATGAATTTAACCTTTTTAAGATACTTTTGGCCTGGATGATTGAGTTTTCATCAACATATCAACATTTTTTGGGGGAAACCGTTCAGTTGATTGGGCAAGAGTTGGTACATTCCAATGACTCTCTGTCTAACTAATTTTTTTTTCATTTTGACTGATGAAGAGACTTGGACAAGTAATGAAATGTCTCTGATTAACAAACTTTGACCGAGTTGCTGTGATTTTAGCCTTTTTTTTAACAGGCCCAGTTTTTACCTTCCATTCCTGCAGCAACCAACATTCTATGTTATTTTGGAAGTTGTTCAGTTCTCCTTGGGCTCATCTTGTAGTCATATCCTTTCTTAAGGTTGCCTTAACGATGTTTTGTTGACATGAGGTCACAAAAAACAGTTTGGCTATTATTATTTAGGATTATTTAACTTTTTTAATTTCAGCCCTGCCTAGGGGTAGGATTCAGCTGGTTCGCACCAGTTTGGGTGAAACACATGATTTTACATCCGGAACCGATAGTTGCAAGAACTGGCTGGCCTCCCCACCACCTTGCCCCGCCTCTCCCAAGAGTCTCCATGTGGCCCATTCATCATGCCATGTAAGGCTCTGGGAGGGCGAAAAATGGGTCTCCTAGAAGTCCAGAAATGGGCCCATTTCCGGCCTCCCGAGGGCCTCTGGAGCCCAGGAGAGGCCATTTTCGCCCTCCTGGGGGCTCAGAGAAAGCCTCAGGAACCTGGGGAGGGTGAAAACGCTTGCCCCCCCATGTGCAGGAGGCCGAGTAGGCCACGCCCACCATGGTCACACCCACCCAGCAACCAGGCAGAGAACCAGTTGATAACATTTTTCAGTCCCACCCCTAGCCCTGTCCTTGCTGTGAATGAATTATTCAACAACAACCCAATGAAAGGAAACTTTGAAACTTCCAAATTTTCCCCAATTAGGTCTCTCTGTAGAAAAATTGGCCATAGAAACCACAACTTGAAATAGGGATTTTCCTAACTTGGTTTGAAAGTTCAGATATAGTAATTGCTTGGAAAACTGTTTATTTTGACACCAGTTCCTCTGTTGCAATTTGGGCCCTCCGTTCTTCCATCACACGTGGTTATTTGAGGAAATTACAGCATATTCCTCTCCCCTTGACCCCCCCCTAAGCCTTATGCCTTCATGGCTTCTGCTTTTAAATCTCAACATGCTGAGTCTTCCTTTATTTAAGAAGCAGGTTCTGAGAAATGGGCAGACATGGGACTTTCATGAATCTAAGTGAGGTGAATATAGACACCCCTTGGATGTAAGAGGCTGAGTTTCAGAAGAAAGAAACGTCTGCCAGTATTGCCTGAAATATAGAATGACTCGGTTCAGTCTTCATGAGTTCTTCTACTCTGAAGAATCGGGTCTCTCTGAAAACAACTCCGAAATGCCACCAGGTTGGCTCTTATTTGGGAGCTGAGATGATTTATTTCGAACTTGATTGTAGGGTATTCGAAACTACGATAAATGATTCTGTAAAACTAAAACAGTTTTGTGGAGTTTGTGAGCAGTCTGTTTTTCAATTTGCAGGAACTTCACGTTCTGGGCTTCAGGCCTTTGAAAGGGAAAAATGCTTCTAGCTTTCCTGCTGTTCCTCAGAGCAAGCATTGGGGAATGAATGGATGGAGAGAAGGATGGAGAGCTATAGAAAGATAAATATAAAGAGATAGATAAATAAATATAGATAGATATATGCATGGATGGATGGATAGATGATAGATAGATAGATAGATAGATAGATAGATAGATAGATAGATAGATAGATAGATAGATAGATAGATAGGTTAGGTTAGGTTAGGTTAGGTTAGGTTAGGTTAGGTTAGGTTAGGTTAGGTTAGGTTAGGTTAGGTTAGGTTAGGTTAGGTTAGGTTAGGTTAGGTTAGGTTAGGTAGGTAGGTAGGTAGGTAGGTAGGTAGGTAGAGATAGATGATAGATAGATAGATAGGTAGGTAGGTAGGTAGGTAGGTAGGTAGGTAGGTAGAGATAGATGATAGATAGATAGATAGATAGATAGATAGATAGATGATAGATAGATAGATAGATAGATAGATAGATAGATAGATAGATAGATAGATGATAGATGATAGATGGATAGATAGATAGAATAGAGAGATAGATAGGTAGGTAGAGATAGATAGATAGATAGATAGATAGATAGATAGATAGATAGATGATAGATAGATAGATAGAATAGAGAGATAGGTAGGTAGAGATAGATAGATAGATAAGATAGATAGATAGATAGATAGATAGATACGATAGATGATAGATAGATAGATAGATAGATAGATAGATAGATAGATAGATAGATAGATAGATAGATAGATAGATAGATAGATGGATAAATAGAAGGATGGATGGATGGATGGATGGATGGATGGATGGATGGATAGATAGATAGATAGATAGATAGATAGAGATAGATAGATAGATAGATAGATAGATAGATAGATAGATAGATAGATGGAATTGAAAGTGCTGCTGGTGTGGCCTGTAAAGCCATTCCTGATTTTAAGTATGGTTTCCTGAATAAGTCCCAGTTTCTGAATTCAGATAACTTGCTAGGACAATTAAGAAGACTGTAGCAGCATAATAAGAACCTATAGAATCCAGATTTTGATCCTGAACATCCATTCTCTATTCTTATCAGAATAAATAAGATACATTCTGATATTCTGAATAGAGATTAGATATTCTGGCATTCCCTTTTTGCACTAAAAAATGAATTAAACAAAAAGGGAATATCTGAAAAACACCAGTGAGTTGATGGTAATAGGAGTCTAGAAAGCGGCTTGACTGTAATGAGGAGAAGAAATAGAAAAATTAAAAGAAGAAGGTGTTTCAAATGGAAGCCAACTGCTTCTTATTCAGCTTGTTTCTTGTTTCCCCTTCCCAAATTGTCTAGCCTTTCTGAGTTGAGAAACTACGGAGCAAATCACCCAGACAAAGAGAAGAGGGAAGATACGAAGAAAGCCTCCAACCCGTCTCCAACCCTGGGCGCCTCCGGGCAAGCGGTCATCTCTCTCCTCACTCCCGAAGAACTGGAGAAGCTTCTGGAGGAGGTGAAATCTTTGGATGAAGCAACTCTAAAGGCAAGTCTCTGATATCGTCAACTTTTCCAATAGCTTCTCCTAACCAAGAACCTGTGAAACGTTTCACGCAACAATCCTTATTCCTCTCAACCAGCAGAGCCAGTAGTATTAGTAGGATGGAATATTCCTGTGATGGTGCACCCATGGCATGCATGCCAGAGGTTGCATGCAGAGCCCTCTCTGTGGGCATGCGCGCCGTCACCCCAGCTCAGCCAGCTGTTGGTCGGGTTTCTGAGGCACGCATGCATGCCAGCCAGCTGGTCGTCGGGTTTCTGGCGCTTGCACATGTGCCGTCTTCCGGTTTGGGCGCTCTGTATCTAAAAGGTTCGCCATCACTGGAATTATTCCATCCATCCATCCATTTCCTAGCACTGATTCAGTTATCCAGGTGGGAGCGCCACTGTCAGCCTCTGCTTTGCTGCTGCTTCGGCTGCCATTGAAACAGGGAGGGGGGCATGGTAATTGGGAGGGGACTACTAATTGTGCTGGAGGAAGATTCTGGAGTTTCTGCTGCCTGTCTTACTGTGCATGCGGAGGAGGTTTCCCGCCAAGGCCAACGGCACCGGCATTCCATCTTGGTGATGCCTTTCGAAGTTATCTCGCACCTGACACTTGGGAGAATTATGATTGGACTGTGACTGGAATGCCAAGGGGTGGGGAATGGGTTATTCTATATATCATTTGCTTTCGCGCCTAAATAATCAGTCTTCGCTTTGCTACGCTTCTGTTCATTTATAATTAGTAAAAGTACACTTGATTTCTATCAATGGAGTCTTGTGGTTTTCTTTCCTGATTATCCAATGAAGGAGTGCTGACAGCCACTTTCACTTGATGCCTTCAAGCAGAAGCTGAAGATGACTATTATCGGGAATGCTTTCATACTTCTAGTCTTCAGGATCTCCTTTCTCTCATCCCGCCCCATTTATTTCGTTTGTTTTGTTTTGCACAGCAACTCAATGACATCCACGTGACAATTCTGCACAAAGAAGAAGGGACTGGCCTCGGGTTTAGCTTGGCTGGTGGAATAGATCTTGAAAACAAAGCTGTTGTCGTAAGTGATCTGCTGGGCGATTCATTTTGTTGGGGGGCAGCTTCCTGATAGGTCAAAACCTCTTTGTGAGAATAATTTTGGCTCCCATCTCATGTGGATTCCTTCATAGTCAAGAGAAGCCTGGAAGCCCATTATCTCCATCCCTCGTACAGCACTTCCACTACTATACTATCTTAGTTCGTGATCTCGTTGCACATAAGGAAATTTAAACCAAGTAAAGGGAAATCATACTCTGTACTATCATATTAACCTCCCTCCCTTCCTTCTTTCTCCATTACAACAATTTTTCTGCTTATTTGCCACTGCATGGAGAAATTTAAAAAACTCTCCTGTTTTCTAGGACCTTTGCAATTTACCTGTCTGCCTTTAAGGACAGAAAGCCCCATAATATATTCTTTAAATTAGCACTGGCCAAGAATATTATAAATTAATCCTGTTTTTAAATGGAATCAGGGCTAATTTGCGGACACTCTCCACTTATCAAACTCTATAATGCAACTTTTTTTTTAAGCAAAAAAATCTCACCCATCTTACTTACTCACAATGCAAATCAAAGACTGGTAAGGAAGCTTCCCCACTGCATGTCTTTTTGTAATAGGTTCACAAAGTCTTCCCCAGCGGCTTAGCATCTCAGGAAGGAACTATCCGAAAAGGGGATGAAGTCTTATCGATCAATGGAAAATCCCTCAAGGGCGCCACTCACAGCGAAGCGCTGGAGATCTTGCGGAAAGCGCGGCATCTCAGCCTTGCAGTGATTGTCACACGGAAACCCAAAGAGAGAGAATGGAGTGCCCAAAGTGGCTCGCTCGAGTCCTCAGCATCAACAGGAAGCGAAACTTCAATGGATTCCAGTAAGTCCGGGCCCGATGGTGGGAAGGGAAGAGGTGCTGGTACTATAGAGAGGGATTAATGGCAAAGTGTACGCACAGCAGAGGTGGGTTCCTACCAGTTCGCACCAGTTCGGTAGAACCAGTTCGTCAAATCTACCGAACCGGTTAGAAGAGGTTACACCAGAAAGCAGGCCACACCTACAGAAGAGGTTCCAAAATTTTTTGAAACCCACCACTGACACACACACAAACACACACACAGAGAGAGAGAGAGAGAGAGAGAGAGAGAGAGAGAGAGAGAGAGAGAGGAAGAGAAAGAGAAAGAAAGGAAGAAAGAAATAAAAAAGAAAAAAAGAAAAAAAGAAAAAAAGAAAAAAGAAAAAAGAAAGAAAAAGAGAGAGAGATGAAAGAAAAAAAGGAAAAAGGGACAGAGAGACAAAAGGAAGGAAAGAGAGAGGGGGGGGAAACACATGGCTGGCAAGCCACTCCCACCAGGTCCCACAAAGGAGGCCACACCCACAGAGTAGGTTCGAAATTTTTTTGAAACCCACCACTGATGCACAGGAAGTATCTTGATGCAATTCTGTGGTCTTCAGTAGAAAGCATCTCAAAATAATCTAGAGAAAGAAGTTGGTGGAGGAAGAAGTATTTGCATACTGTAGAATTAGCAGAAAAACGAAGAGAGAGAGAGAGGGACGGAGGGAGGGAGGGACGGAGGGAGAGAACAAGTGATATGAGCCAAAGTGGCACAGTGGTTAGAGTGCGATACTGCAGGCTATTTCTGCTGCCTGCTGGCTGCCTGCAATTTGGCAGTTCAAATCTCACCAGGCTCAAGGTTAACTCAGTCTCCCATTTTTCCGAGGTGCATAAAAATGAGGAGCCAGATTGTTGAGGGAAAGAGGCTGACTCTGTAAACTGCTTAGAGAGGGCTGTAAAAGCACCGTGAAGCGGTATATAAGTCTAAGTATTATTGCTATATGGAGAAAATATTTTGCAAAAAAAACCACAAACAAACCAAGAATCACAAGTAAGGTAATTCTACACACCTTGCTTGATTCCTCCAGGACACAGTTTCTCAGATCTTTTGGAAAGTTAAAGTTTCCAGTGAGCAGGGAGGGCAATGATCCAAATGTATGAAGAAGATCCAAGATTATAGGACAAAACTTTTGAAATCCGCTCCCTTTCAAAACTACGTTATCCTTCTTTGCCGACTTCCATTAAACTTTTCAAGTTTCCCATCTCTAGATGACAGGAAATTCTGCACCCCAGATTTCAGCAATTTATAGCGAAAGGGAGCTCCAGGAATTTCAAAAAAGAAAAAGGGGTTGGTTGGGATTCACATAAGGGCCTATGAGCTCTAACCACCTGCCCATAATTGTTATCAAGTCAGGTTATTATCCCTCTCAGTCAGTGGTTCCCGAGGTTTTTTTTGGCTATGCCCCACCTAAGCATCTCTAAAATCCTAATCCCCCCCCCCCCGGACATATAGCAATAGCAATAGCAGTTAGACTTATATACCGCTTCATAGGGCTTTCAGCCCTCTCTAAGCGGTTTACAGAGTCAGCATATTGCCCCCAACAACAATCCGGGTCCCCATTTTATCCACCTCGGAAGGATGGAAGGCTGAGTCAACCCTGAGCTGGTGAGATTTGAACAGCCGAACTGCAGATCTGCAGTCAGCTGAAGTAGCCTGCAGTGCTGCATTTAACCACTGCGCCATCTCGGCTCTTATAATATAATTCTTACTTTACTCAAAAAGTGAACTCTACTCATGCAGAGGAAGCCTAAAAGGCTATTAACTTGGTTTAAATAAGGTTCAAATTGCCCCCATTAAAAATCCAATTGCCCTCCTATGGGGCATGAACCTCATGTTGGGAACCACTGCTCTTAGTTAACTGTCTGAGATCCTCTTAGTGGCCAAGTATTGGACGTATCTATCTGTACAAAACTGGTGGTTTTCTGTAGCACTATGCCACGCTATAGCTTTATACTAACGAAACTCATTCTCCTCCGACAATATTCTGCTTTGACCCAGCACCAGAAGACCTGATCTTTACGGTTACCCTGGAGAAGACATCCGCAGGTTTAGGTTTCAGTCTGGAAGGAGGAAAAGGCTCCATTCATGGAGACAAACCAATCACCATCAGCCGGCTTTTTAAAGGTATGCCTCCATCTATTCTCTGCCTCCTGAGCCCCAGCTGATCAGGAGGAAATGGGGATTTTGCAGTAACCTTCCCCCAGGAGTGGGGAAGGAATGGGGATTTTGCAATATCCTTCCCCCAGGAGTGGGTTGGGAATGGAGATTTTACAGTATCCTTCCCGTGGAGTGGAGAGGGAAGGGAGATTTTGCAGTATCCTTCCCCTGGAGTGGGTAAGGGAATGGGGATTTTGCAATATCCTTCCCACAGGAGTGGGTTGGGAATTGAGATTTTACAGTATCCTTCCTGTGGAGTGGAGAGGGAAGGGAGATTTTACAGTTTCCTTTCCCTGGAGCGGGAAGGGAATTGAGATTTTACAGTATCCTTCCTGTGGAGTGGAGAGGGAAGGGAGATTTTGCAATATCCTTCTCCTGGAGTGGGGTGGGAATGGAGATTTTACAGTATCCTTCCCGTGGAGTGGAGAGGAAAGGGAGATTTTACAGTTTCCTTTCCCTGGAGCGGGAAGGGAATGGGGATTTTACAGTATCCTTCCCGTGGAGTGGTGAGGGAATGGAGATTTTACAGTATCCTTCCCCTGCCCTTCCTACCAAGCCACACCCACAGAACCAGTAGTAAAAAAAATTGAATTCCACCCCTGGCTGTACTGCTTCCCTTCTCTGGATACCCATGAATGACCAATATGTATTTTGATATCTCTCCCACACCCCTATCCTCCCACACATTGCTAATACCACGCTTTGCCTCTTTCAGGCATGACACCCCAACACAACCCCCCTGTTCAGCCTGGAGATGAGCTGCTGCAGGTGCATACCTATCTGATGCAAGGACACACCCGTTTCGAAGCTTGGAATATCATCCGAACCTTACCGGATGGGTTTATCACTGCCATCATCAGGAGGAAAAATTCAGGGGCTGGAACGGCTCCCTCTCTTCATGGGGAGGAGTAGTGGCCACGACGGTCGCAATGCTCAAAGAGATTTGGAACTGCGATGACCCAAACTAGGGACTCATCCCTTGCCCCTATCAGCTACTCTGCAGCTGATTTAACGGCCTGTGCTCCTTGCTCGCAAAGGGAACGCCAAGAAAGGCGGAGACGAGGAGGCCAGTGTAAACAGCTCCCTTGTTTGTGTTCGCAGTATCACTCAAAGTTCCCGTGGGGAGCTGTGCCCGAATTAATCAAGGAATTTGCCGAAAGCGAAAGGGCAGAACCCTGAAAGAATTGATGGCAGAGGAGATAGCGGGATTAATGAATTGGCCCTTGATTTCCTAATGAGCATCAAAGCAAACACGGGAGCCCAGCGCATGGAGATCCATTTCAGGACCCATGCCTTCCTGGCGGGTGTATCTTGGACGTCAGGACTTTGTTCACTGTTCCTGGGATTACAAGTGTGTAAAAGTGTGCATACATTTCCATCACTGGGGAAGCCACTCCCTCTCACTTTGAACTGACTGTAGATTGTCCATTGCTGGATCAGGAGAGCCTGATTTAAAGGCTGATTTAAACCACATTTTTACCTGTTCCTCCAATAAAGTATTGTTCTTTTAACCGTGTTACATTTACTTACAATTATCTCTCTCCCCAGCACCAAAGAGCCGCAAACTTCAACCCAAAAAGAGACAACACCAAGAATGACTTCAGAGCACCCCGTTTTTTTTAATTTCTAATGTATAAAAAGCACATCAGAACAACGTATTATGGTTTAGAAAATATTATTGTCTGAGATCAGTGATCATTTGAGGCAGTTAGGGAGAATTTGTGAAGGCAGAATCCTGGAGCAGACATGTTTCCTTCTTTCTAAGCAGGATCTTCAGTTCAAAACTGGCAGATGTCTGTCTCGGTTTCTTGTTAAACATCGTCTCTGACAACCTGTTCCGTAATCAACCAAAATTTATCACAACTACATTTTTCCTCGTGCTCAAGAGCTTCGTATGCTTGAATGCACAAACATCTCTCTTCCTACTGGAAGGCTTGTAAGTCAGGATTTTTTCCCCCTGCCATGCAGCCGTAATGCAGGCAGGTATTTGTGATTTAGATGATACGGGAGGAGAACATTTGAAAAACAAATGTGGTTTCTTCAGAGTCCTTTTTTTTAAAAATTACTTCGACAGGAAATGCCTTATTGGCTCAAAACAACCAGACCACATGAAAGGAACTCTTGATAGGTACCTGGGTGGAGATGTAAATTCAGGAGCTCAAAGTGATGTTGTCATCATTGCGAAAGATAAAGCAGCGAATGGAGTTTGGCAAACACGCCACATCAAATCTTCTTACTTGTTTTTCTGATTTACAGAGGAACGAAGCCAGAACAGCGAATTATGGTCCAATTCTTTCCTCTTGAGGTGTGGTTACGTTTGAAAGCCTATCTTGCAAAGCGAAACCCAGAGGCGTTCATTTCTTTTCAGAGTTCCAAGCAAGGTCAGACTACAGTAGTGTGAATAAAGTGCTATTTAATTCTAGACCTGGGCTCACGAGCTCTCCGTCTAAATTAAGGAGGAATTCGTGCGCATCCTTTCGATCAGATCCCAGTTCTGAATTCAGCCTCAGGAACTGCTTGTGCAGGGTGGAATGCTACAGGTTCCCCTGAACCGGTAGTAAAAAAAAAAATGCTACCAATTCGGGCGAACTGGTATTTCCAACGATCAGCTGTGCCACGCGATTTATATTAGCTAGAAAGCAGGATTCGCTTTCTAGATAATCTATTTTTAAAAAATAATTTTTATTAAATGTTTTAATCTTTAAAAACAATAGGAAAGACACAGCAAAGAAAAAAAACCACAATCAGACAAAACAAAACACAGAACATACATAACAATATACAGTAATTTTACAGCTTTCTATATTGGCTTCCCTTCTTCGCTTTTATAGTTCTCCCTTCGGCGTTGCCTTCCTCTCACTATAACCTTGTCCTATAATGTAACAAACATAATATTAACACTTATAATAGTATTCATTATTTATATCTCCATACATTTGTATTCTCTATTTTCTGTCTTGGCTTCTGTTTTCTAGCCACTTGTACATTTTATTCCATACTTTACAGAAGTCCGATTCTTCTCTTCCTTTTAGTTCTATTGTCATTTTATCCATTTCTGCTCATTGGAGTATTTTCCTGATTGTAGTTTCATCTGAGGGTGTATCGATTTTTTCCCAGTTTTGTGGGAAGGCAATCCTGGCTGCAGTGAGTATGCGCATGATTATGTATTGAGATTGTTTGTCCATTTTTTGATCCAGTAGTCCTGATAAGAATGCTTCTGGTTTGAGTACTATTTTTTGCTCAGTGATTTCTTCTAACCACTTCCTTTCTAGCTAATCTAAATCGCGTAGCACAGCGGATTCCACCCCACCCCCTTGCTGTTCGCTTACTTTTGTAGGCATGCTTGGTAGCAGGCTCCGCCCACCCATCCGGATGTCATCATGTCCGTTTCCGCATGCACGGAAGGTTCTGAGTGTGTGCGGAGGTGGCGCATGTGCGTGCCCGCTCACATTGCTAGCGAACTGGTACGAAAGGTAAGTTGATTTCACCCCTGCGCTTGTGCCTTTGTGAAGTGCAGTCTCAGTATTATTAATATACAGCCTAGCTAAAGTATGTTTTGAGACTAGAATTGGGGTGGGGAGGTGGGGGAAGGACAGGGAATATAGCTTAAGCTACTAGCAATAGCAATAGCAATAGCAGTTATATACCGCTTCATAGGGCTTTCAGCCCTCTCTAAGCGGTTTACAGAGTCAGCATATTGCCCCCAACAATCCGGGTCCTCATTTTACCCACCTCGGAAGGATGGAAGGCTGAGTCAACCTTGAGCCGGTGAGATTTGAACAGCCGAACTGCAGAACTAGCAGTCAGCTGAAGTAGCCTGCAGTACTGCACTCTAACCACTGCGCCACCTCGACTCTATACTAATGTGACAGCTGCATTAGCCAAGTTCCCGTAAAACCCGGTTATGCTCCTTGGTAAGAAAGATTCGACGATTTTCTGTGGGAGGTTTCCACCTAGATCCGTCTGAAAGAAACTGAGTAGGCGGGTCTTATTTGGATCCCTGCAGAGAAAAACAAGAACGAAAAAAAAAAAGGATCAGAAAGCAATTAAGTAAAAATGCCATAAATCTCCAGTGAGAACCAGTTTGGCACAGTGATTAAAGGTGCCAAAGAAAACGTGAGGAAAACCTAACTTTTAATCCTCCCTTAGGTAGGAAGCCAGCTGTGTGATTCAATCCCAGGAAGAAAGTCCTGGGAAACAACTTCCAAAAATGTTTCTGAGAAAACAGCATGGACTGTCCAAGTAGTTTCCAGGAATCAAGGTTGACTTGGAAATAAAATAAAATAAATAAAATAAAATAAAATAAAAAAGATGTTGAGACATAGGAGAGCAACCAGAATGATTAGGGGACTGGAGACTCAAACATATGAAGAATGGTTGCAGGAACTGGGCATGGCTAGACTAGTGAAGAGAAAGACCAGGGGAGACATGATAGTAATCTTCCAATGTTTGAGGAGTTGCCACAGAGAGGAGGGGGGTCAAGCTATTTTCCAAAGCCCCCAAAGGCCAGGCAAGGAATAATGGATGGAAACTGAAAAAAGGAGAGATTCAACCTAGAAATAAAGAGAAACTTTCTGACAGTGAGAGTAATCAACCCATGGAACAGAAGTTGTCTTCGGAAGTTGTGGGAGCTTCATCACTGGAGGCTTTCAAGAAGAGATTGGACTGCCGTTTGTCAGAAATGGTGTAGGGTCTCCTGCTTGAGCAGGGGGTTGGACTAGATGACCTGTAGATGACAAGGATTACCTGTGTTTTAAGCAGCTTTCTTCATCACTGCCATTTTAACAAATGGGCCATGACAGCTGAATGAATGAACAACCTTCCTCCTGTCTCTCTTTGTGATGGGACCCCAATGTATTCTCAAAATTCTAAAAATGTCCATCCTGGCCTTAGTGAAACAGTTAAAGGCTTAAGAAAGACGACACAGTATTTCTTTTCCCAATGCCTCCTTTTCATATTTATGAATAGAATAGAATAACAGAGTTGGAAGGGACCTTGGAGGTATTCTAGTCCAAACCCCCCCCCAACCCCCTCCCCCTCCGCTTAGGCAGGAAACCCTACACCACTTCAGACAAATGGTTATCTTCTTAAAAACTTCCAGTGTTGGAGCATTCACAACTTCTCGAGCCAAGTTGTTCCACTGGTTAATTGTTCTGTCAGGAAATTTCTCCTCCGTTCTAAGTTGCTTCTCTCCTTGATTAGTTTCCATCTATTGCTTCTTGTCCTGCCTTCAGGTGCTTTGGAGAATAGCTTGACTCCCTCTTCTTTGTGGCAGCCCCTGAGATACCGGAAGACTGTTATCATGTCTCCCCTGGTCCTTCTTTTCATTAAACTAGACATGCCCAGTTCCTGCAACCGTTCTCCAGTCCCTAATCATTTTCGTTGCTCTTCTCTACACTCATTCTAGAGTCTTAACATCTTTTTACATTGAATATTTATATACATTATATATTTCTACAACTTCCACATGCCAAGGACCAAACCTAGCTTAAGTTGTTTTATTCCATAATTGGACATGCTAATGCAATGTGCTTGATGTTGTCCTCATGCTAATGGCATAACTTGACACATGCATCAAATGTGTTTATTACTTTGTAATCGCTGGATTGCATGATAGTGTTAATCACATGCATACTATCCAGATAGGAGGCACCCTCAAGACATTTTACACACTATTCCTCTTCCTCCTCAGTTTATTTTCTTTTCATCTCTTAGTTGGCATGTTTCCACACTATTAGAACATCATCTTCAAGAAGACGCAAAATATATTTTGGAGGAGGTGACATCCATAATTCATTTCCCAAACAGATCAAGCTCAGCAATGTAAGTTGGTAATAAACTCATATAAATAGATAAACAGAGTTAGAAGGGACTTTGGAGGTCATCTAGTCCAACCCCCTCCCCAAGCAGGAGACCCTACACCTTTTCTGACAGATGGCAGTCCAGTCTCTTTTTGAAAGGCTCCGGTGATGAAGCTCCCACAACTTCCGAAGGCAACTTCTGTTCCATGCGTTGATTGCCCTCACTGACAGAAAGTTCCTTCTTGTTTCTAAGTTGAATCTCTCCTTGGTCAGTTTCCATCCATTATTCCTTGTTTGGCTTTCAGGTGCCTTGGAAAATAGCTTGACCCCCTCCTCTCTGTGGCAGCCCCTCAAATATTGGAAGACTGCTCTCCTGTCTCCCCTGGTCCTTCTCTTCACGAGACTAGCCATGTCCAGTTCCTAAAACCACTATATATGAAACAGTTGCCCAAGTGGCTTTTAATGCAAAGAATATAATCTACACATTCCTTTCTTATTTGTTTGTCAGATTTATCCAGCTGCCCATCTCAGATTGTGACTCTTGATGGCAAACGACAAAACAAACAAAATTAAACAACTCTTCAATTTACCCACGTTAATCCAGCCACTTCCTGTATAAAAACCACACCCCTTAAACTTCCTGGCAGATGTTCAGTTAGGGTGTTGCGTAAGCTCTAATTTGGCAACAACAGCAACAGATGTGTAAAACCCTTGAGCATTCTTGGCCTACAGCAGTGTTTCTCAACCTTGGCAACTTGAAGATGTCCGGACTTCAACTCCCAGAATTCCCCAGCCAGCGAATGCTGGCTGGGAAATTCTGGGAGTTGAAGTCCGGACATCTTCAAGTTGCCAAGGTTGAGAAACACTGGCCTACAGGGATGGTCACATCAAATATTCCCACACATCTTACCCTGGAACAGGAATGAGAAAACAGCCACAGGGGAAATTCAGGCCTCTCACGTAATTTGGTTGAGGTGGACTGAGGGGATGTTCCACATTGGTTGCTGTGTGGGAGGAACATTAAAGATTAAAATCGAGATTATTTTTGTTTATCAAAATTGGAATTCATTAGTGACAGGAAGAGCATTTATTAGGCAGCCACAACATCACAACAACTATTTTACACCAATCAGAGTTTCTTCTCAGACTGGGTTGAATGCCTGCTTTTTCCGATCGAAACCAAGAAACATTTCTAATAAAGTAAATCCAGCTTGGGGGGGGGGGTGAGTGTGTAGGAGGGTATCAGACAGAGGTGGGTTCCTACCAGTTCGCACCTATTCAGTAGAACCGGTTTGTCAAATCTACCAAACCGGTTAGAAGAGGTGCCACCAGTGGACCCGGAATCATATTCTTTTGCATGCCAGTGCTGTGTGTGAGGTAATTTAAGGTGGTTCTGACAAGTGTCGTCGGCATCTTCATATCCGGTCACATGGGCGGCAAGCCACTCCCATCCGGTCACATGGGCGACAAGCCACTCCCATCCAGTCACATGGGCAGCAAGCCACTCCCACAAAGGAGGCCACACCCACAGAGTAGGTTCGAACAATTTTTGAAACCCACCACTGGTATCAGAGGTGGGTTCCTACCAGTTCGGACCAGTTTGGCCAAGTAAGTAGTAACTCGGCCTACCACGTCCCCGAACCGATTCTATTGGCCGCGGCGCCATCTTGATTTTCGGTTCTGCCTATGCACAGAACAATCCCCATTGCAAAAAATGTAATTTTTTCCCCTTTTCTAATGTTGTGCGCATGCACAGACCATTTTAGGTTCAAATGTGCACACGTGAGGAGTGCGTGTCTGACGTGTGTGCGAAGCGTGCGTGCAAAACTTTTTGCACGCTGAGCCGGCAGTAATGCCGACAGCAACCCGCCTCTGGAGGGTATCCCTACAAAGTATTGCCCTACTTCAGGGCTGCCAAACTTGCGGCCCGCGGGCCAGATGTGTCATGTGTTGGCCATGGCTATGCCCAGTTTAGCAAAGGAGGAGAAAAAGTTGTGATACGTCATGTGATGCCGCTACGACGATGCGAGTTTGACACCCCGGCCTTACTTATTTTATTTATTAAATTTATAGGCTGTTCATCTCACTATTAGTGACTTCAGTGAACTTGTGGAAGTTCCCTGAAGACAAGTGAAGGCACTTGTATTGCGACATCATCTACGCCTGAATCTGATGTCGTCATATATCAACTTATATGATTTGTATCATGTGTGTAATGATGCGTGCAATGATGGGGGGGGCACAGGGAACACACGCAAACACCCAGGGTCTATCAGACACTTATTCGTCTCTGTGACTGATTCTCATTGCCACGGCCTGCCTGTTCATTTCCCCTCCCAAAGTGAGGACAAGCAGAAAGAGAGGAAAAATGACCACAGTTTGGTTGCAGCTTGCAGCCTTGGGAAGGGGGATTTTAATTGTCACATTGGTCACTCGACAACAGCATTGTTGTTAGTTGCAAAGTCGTGTCCGACCCATCGCAACCCCATGGACAATGTTCCTCCAGGCCAGTGGTGGGATTCAAATGATTTAACAACTGGTTCTCTGCCCTAATGAGCAGCTGGGTAGGCGTGGCTCAGTGGTCATGTGACCATGTGGGCGTGGCCAACTCAACGTCATTCACATCGATGGGTGCTTTGCCTTCGCTGTTGCAATGGAATAAGGGTTAACCGGAGAGGCAGTTTCTGTAAGCAGGGCAATAAAGATGAGGCTGGAAACAACACCAGAATGTTTCCTTTCTGCCTTCCTTACAGGATTTGCCCTGTACAGTGGAAAAAACCAAAAGGAGATTTCTTCCAACAACCAGTTCTCCAAACTGCTTAGAAAATTAACAACTGGTTCTCCCGAATAGGTGCGACCTGGCTGAATCCCACCACTGCTCCAGGCCTTCCTGTCCTCTACCATCCTCTGGAGTCCATTCCAGCTCACCCCTACTGCTTCGGTGACTCCATCCAGCCACCTCATTCTCTGCCGTCCCCTTCTTCTTTTGCCCTCCATCTTTCCCAGCCTTAGGCTCTTCTCCAGTGAGTCTTCCCTTCCCATTAGGTGGCCAAAGTCTTTGAGACAACAGCAGAGGAATCAAATATAACTTTGGTGACAAAAGCTATCTTGGCTTACAGATCTCTGCAAGAGAAGATTCCAATGGTCTTGGGTTGCTTTTTTCCATTCACTGATGGTCACAGTTGAATGGCCACATTGGCTGTCAACCTGTAGGACATCCCCAAGAAAACCAGTGTCCCGAAGGTTCTTTGGACCAAGCTTACCGGCAGTCATTTTTGAGCCATCCTCATTCTCTTGGATCAGGACCACATCTAAGAACTCTCTTGGAGAGATCATATTCATGAAAGCCGAGTGGGTAGTCGTTCTCAGGACACAAACCTTCTGAAATTGCACAGAAAGGTGGCAAAGACGTTTAAGACTCATCTCTTTCCAATGGCAAAGCCAACAGTATACTACTACACAATAGAAGTTTAACTAAAGTTAACCAAGAATGGTACCCGTATGTCATGGCATCCAACCCATCACACATCGTGGTACATATAAACATAGACTGGATTTTAAGGGGGCCTGGATGGTCATAAATATCACAAATTTTGCAACTGTATAAAAAAGGGCTGAGTCAGAAACCAAAGGGTTTTTTCCCCTTTCCTTTCCTTTCCCTTCCTTCCTTTCTTAATTTTGCTTACCCAACCCGTGTGTTTGCAGCAGAGGTGGGTTCCTACCAGTTCGCACCTATTTGGTAGAACCGGTTCGTCAAATCTACTGAACCAGTTAGAAGAGGTTCCACCAGTGGACCCGGAAAGCCGGCCACACCTACAGAAGAGGTTCCAAAATTTTTTGAAACCCACCACTGGTCCTTGGATATGATTATTCTACACTATCATGCTCCTATTTCTAAAACTCAGTGCCTCTGTGAAAGGTAAGGATGACTACTGTGTTTGTGGTGCAATCAGAACATTGTGTGTGTTGAAGTTGTTTTAACGCAAACCAAAGATGCCTTTTAAAAAACAAGTTTACATCATATTCTTATGCAGGCCAGTGCTGTGTGTGAGGTAATTTAAGGTGGTTCTGACAAGTGTCATCGGCATCTTCATATCCGGTCACATGGGTAGCAAGCCACTCCCATCCGGTCACATGGGTGGCAAGCCACTCCCACAAAGTAGGCCACACCCACAGAGTAGGTTCCAACAATTTTTGAAACCCACCACTGGTTTGCAGTCTCAATGTCAGTAGAGGCAGCCATCACAGTTTTAGCACAGTACAACCAGACATCAAGGATTCCACCATTCCCCATATCCCAAAACATAATGGGAATTCCTTCTCTTTCCAATTACGGTACCCTACAATAGCCAATGCTGGTTCCCAATAGGCCTTTCTTTCCTAGCTGTTTCTGGCCATAAAGTAAAGACATGTTATACTTACATTGTTTATGGATTCAATCACTACTGTTTTATCCACATTGTCATCCCATTTTTCTCTAAGTCCACCCGTCTCTGGCTTTACACATTTAAACACGTCCTCTGGTTTTGCAGCTAAAACTCCTTCTGCTCTGTATCTTTGGAGGGAAGGAGGAAGAATGAGAGAAAGTCTTAATGAAGTAGAAGGGGGCTATTCCAGTCAAATTGCATTTTGAGTGTCCTTAATAAATTAATAATTTAAAAATTAATTTTTAAATGCTTTTATTCTGCTGTCAGCCGCCCAGAGTCCCAATGGGAGTGGGTGGCATACAAATTTTATTGAAGTAAAGTAAAGTAAATTAATAAGGGACACGGTGGCTCAGTGGCTAAGATGCTGAGCTTGTTGATCAGAAAGATCGGCAGTTCGAATCCCTAACTCCCGTGACTTGTCCCAGCTTCTGCCAACCTAGCAGTTTGCAAGCATGTTAAAAATGCAAGTAGAAAAATAAGAACCCCCTTTGGTGGGAAGGTAACAGCGTTTTATGCACCTTCGGCGTTTAGTCATGCCGACCACATGACCACAGAGACGTCTTTGGACAGCGTTGGCTCTTCGGCTTTGAAATGGAGATGAACACCACCCCCTAGAGTCAGGAACGACTAGCACATATGTTCGAGGGAAATCTTTACCTTTTAGATAAATGAATATCCTTAATAATGGAGTCAGTTAAGATGTTGGTCTAGAAACTGGGAGAGTGTGAGTTCTAGTGCCACCTTGGGCACGGAAAACACTGGCTGACTTTGGGCCACTTACTTTCTCTCAGCCCAACTCAATTCACAGGGTGGTGGGGAAGAGAGAAGGAGAAAGGCATGGCAGGTACATTCACTGCTTCGAATTACATACCAAGTAAGAAAGGTGGGATAAAATTCAAATGAAATAAATAAAAATGAGTGAACATACCTCTGCCTGTAATAAACTAGCATTCCAATCATTTCCCTGCTTTTTAAATTGCAAGAAAAACGTGTTTGTTTTATACAGGACACTGAAGAAAGTAGCAACCTCACCCAGCAAAATGCTCCGTTACTTTAAGAAATACACATTGCAGTTCTTTTATTTCATGGAAATTAAGCTTTCTAAGGATGGTGCGTTTCTATATCTTTGGGATAAGTCATGTTTTGTAAGATCAGCTATTTATAACTGTATGACGTGGCAAATCAGTTTGCATCATACCTTATATTACCCAATATTATTCTTTATCATGAAGTTTAGAACTTTTTTCTCCCAAAAAAACAACAACCCTAAAATAAATAAAAGCCTATGATTGGTATGTATGGAAAGCTTATTTACTTGCACATTTACTTGATTAGAAGTTTATTTTATTTTCTTCCATTACTGGAACCTTCCCCTGTTTGTGCTTCATCTCCCAGCTACTGACTACATTATTCACATTTTAAAAGCACAGAACTAAAATTAGCAATAAATAAGACAGAAGGGGCATCTTAAGAGATCAATTTATCCCCCTACCTCCCCCCCCCGAATTCTACCTAAATGTCGCTTTGCTTCTGGGATTTTACTTACATGTTTCCACGAAATACATTTGAAGGTCTCCAAGATATTGTGACATTATTCTAGAAAGACATTTAAAAATAAAATCAGATATAAACAGCTGCATTATTGTTGCACGCTGAAACTGAATGAGGTTTTATTCAAGCTTAATGGTTTTTGAATACGTTACGAATACATTTTCAGGAAGTAATGCTAAGAGACTTAAACAACAGCCAATACCCACGAGGCTGTCTCGTGTCAAATAAAAATGAATAAATTTGCTTAAAGCAACTAGATTTTTCATTAGCCATAACTAATTTCCCCATTGCTTTCAATAAGGTAAAGGTTCCCCTCGCACATATGTGCTAGTCATTCCTGACTCTAGGGGGCGGTGCTCATCTCTGTTTCAAAGCCAAAGTGCCAGCGTTGTCCGAAGACGTCTCCGTGGTCATGTGGCCGACATGACTAAACACCGAAGGAGCACGGAGCACTGTTCCCTTCCCACCAAAGGTGGTTCCTATTTTTCTACTTGCATTTTTATGTGCTTTCGAACTGCTAGGTTGGCAGAAGCTGGGACAAGTAACGGGAGTTGACTCCGTTACGCGGCACTAGGGATTCGAACCGCCGAACTGCCGACCTTTCAATCGACAAGCTCAGCATCTTCGCCACTGAGCCGCCACGTCCCTTGTAGACCTTCTTTAAACATGATGTAATTCTGGATTCGGCTCAACTGTTTCTGTTGAAACCGAAAGGCGCTGAGGAGGTAATCGCTGACTTCCAACTACATTTGAACCCAATATTCCTGTTGCTACCAAGGCAGTAGTTAAGTGAGTTTGGCCCCATTATATGCCCTTTCCTGCCACAGTTGTTAAGTGAATCGCTGCCTTCCCCGTCAACCGCGTCAGAAAGTTGCGAAAGATGATCACATGACCCCAGGACATTGCAACTGTTTATGAATGCATGGCGGTTGGCAAGCATTCGGTTTTTGATTATGTGACTACGGGGATTCTACAATAGTCGTAAGTGTGGAGATCAATCGTTAAAAAAACCCACTTTTTTTCAGAGCCCTTGTAAACTTCAAATCATCCTTGAACGAAGGGTGTTAAGAGAGAACTCCTCTCGCACTATTTGTGGATTTCAATATAAAATAGTGACACAGCTTGGGCCAGTCATGCTGTCTTAGGCCAAGATAACTCACAGGGCTTTCGTTGTGTGGAAAATAGGAGGAGGAAGGAGTATTATCTGTGTTTGCCACCTCAAATTACTTACAGAGTGGAGTAAAAATCTAATATAATACTAATACTAGGAGGAGGAGGAGGAGGAGGAGGAGGAGGAGGAGGAGGAGGAGGGAGTATTATCTGTGTTTGCCACCTCAAATTACTTACAGAGTGGAGTAAAAATCTAATATAATACTAATACTAGGAGGAGGAGGAGGAGGAGGAGGAAGAAGAAGGAGGAAGAAAGGAAGGAAGGAAGGAAGGAGGAGGAGGAGGAAGGAAGGAAGGAAGGAAGGAAGGAAGGAAGGAGGAGGAGGAGGAGGAAGAGGAGACCTCAAGTTCTAATTCTGCCTTAGGCCCCAAAGCATCTGGATGACATTGGGCCAATCCCTTTCTATCAGCCCTATAAAGGAGGCAACGGCAAGCTACCTCTGGGGGAAAAAAAACCTTGCCAAGAAAATTGCAGGGACCCGTCCAGGCAGTTGCCTAGAGTCAAAAACCAATTTGGGCACTCAGGCACAAACAACGTAAAGATAAAAACAATAAATAACAACTCCCATAAATCGTTTCGATGGCCTTGCGATGCTTATCGAGGACCATAAAAGTGTAAGGGGGTATGCAACTCCACAAAGTCCTATTCTGACTATTCGGGGGGGGGGGGGGGGGAGGAACTAGCATTGAAATGATGACTTCTGTTATTTCTTATCAGAAATAACATTATATTGCATTTCATGGTTCAAAAGTTTTGTTTCTTTTAAAACAAACATTTCATCATTCCTCAATCAGTAAAACATCGAAGTTCAATTTTTTGTATGCCCCTCCCTTCCTCCAAACCCCCAACCCCCCTCCTCCTCCACCACCACCCCGACTTCCCAAAACCCGTACACGGTATGGATTTTTAACAAACACAGTCTAAAATCTATTGAGAAAAAAGAAACAAAGAAATTAATGACATCTCTACATTGACCTTAGCTTCTTCTTGCTGAGCTAACTTTAAACAATTGAAATCATTTCTGATCTTAAGCATAGGCTAACTGGAATTTCTTGGTCCCGTATTTATTTTGTATATAGTCAATCCATTATATTGCCGATGTGGCACAGTGGTTAGGGTACAGTACTGCAGGCCACTTCAGCTGACTGTTATCTGACTTATCTGCTCAAGGTTGACTCAGCCTTCCATCCTTTCGAGGTGGGTGAAATGAGGACCCAGACTGTGGGGGCGATATGCTGACTCTGTAAACCGCTTAGAGAGGGCTGAAAGCCCTATGAAGCGGTATATAAGTCTAACTGCTATTGCTATTGCATTTCAGAAGTCTCTCCCCCTACTTCCCAACAACCAGTATTGTGTTTTGATAAGTCCTTACGTGCATCAATAACAGCCTGGGGATGGTTTTCCCCCCCACCATCTCTTCTTGATGGAGAACTCTCTTAATGGAGTTAGGAGCCAAGGTGGCGCAGTGTTAAATGCAGCACTGCAGGCTACTGCTAGATCAGCAGGTCAGCGGTTCAAATCTCACCGGCTCAGGGTTGACTCAGCCTTCCATCCTTTCGAGGTGGGTAAAATGAGGACCCAGATTGTTGGGGGCAATATGCTGACTCTCTGTAAACCGCTTAGAGAGGCCTGAAAGGCCTATGAAGCGGTATATAAGTCTACTGCTATTGCTATTGCTATTGCTATTCTTCCCTTCCAAGATGTGAAGTAGCTATTATGCTACTGGGTTCCTTGGCAACTTGGCAAAAAGGAAGATGGAGGGAAATGTTGTGGCCCACCAGCAGATCTGGCAACAGAGTCGGTCAGTGAGGAGGTTAGGGAGGAACATGAGCCAGTCCTGGAGTCTGGGGAAGGCTCTGATGAGGGCTCTGCCTTGAAGACAGAGTTGGGACCAGGGCCGTATGCCACTTGTCAGCTGCCTTCAGAGTCAGACATCAGTGGGGTAGAAGAACAGCTGGATTCCCAGTGTGTGCATGCACAGAGCTGCCAGGAGAAGGGAACAGCTAAGGAACAAGGACCGACTCAGGAGTGAAGCCACAGGTGGACGGTGAATAGGGAATAAAGAGGAGCAAAAGGGGAATGGAGTTTGCAGGAGGCAATTCGTTCAATTCATTAGGGTGAAGATCCGTTCCTGACCTATTGCCACGTATTGCCTGATACAGTGTGACATTTGAAAGGTATTGACCTGGCAGCTCTCCAAGCCTGATAAAGATCTGTAGGTGTGAAATCTCTTGAAAGATTTTTGGCCGGGATTTTGCTGGACAGGAATTCACTTTAAGCTAAATAAAAGGGGTTTTATCGGGATAAGGAGTTGGCTTTGTGCTTTTGGGAAGCCTAGGTCAGAACAAATGGGTCCCTTTCCCAAGCCTTGCAGATGGGAAAAATAAAGGCAGCTCTTCAGGGGTTTCCTCCTCACCATTCCTATGCCCCCAAATTATGCTTAAAACTTTTTTCTCTAGTTGTCACATCTTGGATGGAGCAATTCTATGACAGTCTCTTTCTGAAAAGAGTCTATGTTTTACTAACATAACCCCTCAATCTTCCCTTTGGGTTTACGAAATATCTAATTGGATTTGCACATCATCAAGTTTCTTTTGAGCCTGCTTGATTCCTGGTAACTTCCTGGACATATCCCTGTGGCGGGAATTGTCGGGCAAACAATTCCACAAGCTCCCAAAACGGGAGAGCTGTTTGTTAAAGCAGTGTTTTTCAACCTTTTTTGTGCAAAGGCACACTTTTTTCATGAAAAAAATCACGAGGCACACCACCATTAGAAAATGTTTAAAAAATTTAACTCTGTGCCTATATTGACTATATATAAAGTGTTTTTCCCACGGCACACCTTACACTATGTCAGGGCACACTAGTGTGCCGTGGCACAGTGGTTGAAAAACACTGTGTTAAAGGACAATCTAGACCAGTGTTTCTCAACCTTGGCAACTTGAAGATGTCCGGACTTCAACTCCCAGAATTCCCCAGCCAGCGAATGCTGGCTGGGGAATTCTGGGAGTTGAAATCCGGACATCTTCAAGTTGCCAAGGTTGAGAAACACTGGTCTAGACTCTTTAAAGTAAATGAAACTCCGGCTGGCTAGAAATATGTCTACTGTGGACCTTAACCCCATTCCTAAGAGGTCCTTAAAAGGGGGCGTATATAAGCGCCTGCCTACCGTCCCTCTCCTGCTGTCCCCATTTATCTGTATTGACTTGCTTTGTTCCTGTTTTATGTTTATACTTCTTACCTTGTACGTATTTGACAAACAAAGAAATAACATAATTTTATGTTATGTTATGAGCCAAGGTGGCGCAGTGGTTAAATGCAGCACTGCAGGCTACTGCTAGATCAGCAGTTCAGCGGTTCAAATCTCACCGGCTCAGGGTTGACTCAGCCTTCCATCCTTCCGAGGTGGGTAAAATGAGGACCCAGATTGTTGGGGGCAATATGCTGACTCTCTGTAAACCGCTTAGAGAGGGCTGAAAGCCCTATGAAGCGGTATATAAGTCTACTGCTATTGCTATATTGCTATAATTAAAATACGCCTTTCAAATCTGACGGGGAAATATTTTCCCAGGTGCCGCGGAAGCCAGAAAGGGAACGCTGGATCCCTTCGGATCGCAGGGCAGGTAAACGGGAGTTTTGGTTTTTTAAAAACTTCTCCCCTGAGCGAAAACAGGTTCTCCCCGCCAATTAAAAATAAATAAATCTAGCAAAACCAGCAGAGGAAGAGGAAGAGATAGTTTTCCGCTTCCCGGGAGATGTCGTTGATTTGGAGAGCGAGGTGGGAGGCACGTGAAACGAAGAATGTTTAATAATAAATGAATAAACTGTGATCTTTGCAGGCTGGAGCGCTTCCCACCACGGATCTCCTCTTGTGGTGCAGAGTGAGCTCGCCAGCTCCGGATCTCCCCCTTCTTAGCCTCAACACACCCTCAGAGGAGAAAATCGGGGGGTCCTGGGTGTTGTGTCCCCCCTCCACACACACCACCCCCAGCTTACCGCTCGCTTATAGCCGCTCCAACCACTGGGGTCTTTCTGGTAGGTCTCCATGTGTTGGGCGGCCCATTGAGCAGCTTGCTGGTACTCCATGGCGAGAGGTGGTGACGCTTTCCCGGCTGGACTAGGAATGGCTGGTGGTGGTGGAGGAGGAGGAAGAGACGGGAAAGGATCTGCTGAGATCAGCCCAGAAAAGAGGCCAGCCTCCTTCTGGAACCGCGCCATCCTCGCACGGAGGAATCCGCGCGGCGCCGCCTCCTCCTGCTTCTCCCAACACGCGCCCTCGGGGAAGGATCGTGAGAATGGAGGATTCGGGTTTGGGGAATGGCCCGACCCCCTAAGGGCGAGAACTCCTGCCTATCGGTTGCACTGGTGCTGATTTATATACCCGCCCTCAAACTTGGGGTTTTGAGTGGCTCCTGGGGCGATGGATGGAGCAGGAGGCAGCCCTTGCGTGTTGCGATTTTGGTTTCACAACAACTTTGCAAGGTGGGATAGGGAGGAAGAGACTTTGGAAAAAGTGGAAAGAAAAGAATGATTAAAAGCCTGAAGGCAAAAACATACGAAAAACAGTGGCAGGAATTGGGCATGGCCACTCTAGGGGGGACATTGTACCAGTGTTCCAGTATTTGAGGGGCTGCCACAAAGAAGAGGGGGGGGCGGGTGTCAACCTGTTTCCCAAAATACCAGAAGGCAAGACAAGAAACAATGGATGGAGATTAATCAAGGAGAGGAGCAACTTGGAATTAAGGAGAAACCTCCTAACAGTGAGGGCAATTAACCAGTGGAACAACTTGCCTCCAGAAGTTGTGGGTGCCTCATCACTGGGGATTTTTAAGAAGAGACTGGATAAGAGTCACTTGTCTGGAATGTTTTGGGGTGTCCTGTTTGAGTAGGGGATTGGACTAGAGGACCTCCAAGGTCCCTTTCAGCTTTATTCGGAGGGATGGGATGGGATGGGATGGGATGGATGGATGGATTCCCCCATCCTGCCCCAGAGGCCTTTCAAGACTGCACCCCCCCCCCCAAAAAAAAATATTTTTTATTCCAGCTCCCATCCTTGTGGATCCCAAAACTTGTTTTCTGTTCATGGGCAGGTTTTTTTTTTAAAGATTTCAGTCCAGAGGACTAGATTTCTGAATCTATTGGGTGAATGTGCATTGTGCATTTGAAAGAGGCCAAAGTCATTTGGGGCTAAAACCAAATTAACCAGGAGCAGAGCCTGGTTAATTGTAATGGTGGAAAGCTTTCCAAGAGTCTTAAGACTTTGAAGACTGAACAATCAAACGAAAAATGATCATATTGCATTTTTTGCCATTCTGCCTTCTTGGACAGATGGTCAAATGTTGGCAATTAGGTATGAAGGAAAAACACTCTGCACTTGCTCAAGGACTGCCTAGACAGAAATGAAGGGGCAAGGAAAAGAAAATATCATTTCTATGTGCCAAAGCTTAACAATATCACAGCTTATTATCAACCATGGTTTGTAACATCAGGAAAAAACTAATGTGGTTTTTCTGGTCAAGCTGAACTTAAAAAAAGGAGTTCTTTGTGAAAGTGAGCCTTAAATGATAGAAATTTTCCATGGAAGTGGGAAGAATAGGTCCTGGATTCAGTTCAGAAGTAAAACAAATGACCCTTTAAATGAATATGGCTGTTTTTATAATGCGGTTCTAAGCTGCTTTGAGGGTCGCAGTGGCTAAGGTGCTGAGCTTGTCGACCAGAAAGGTCAGCAGTTTGGCGGTTCAAATCCCTAGCGCCATGTAACTGAGTGAGCTCCCATCACTTGTCCCAGCTTCTGCTAACCTAGCAGTTCGAAAGCCCGTAAAAATGCAAGCAGAAAAATAGGAACCATCTTTGGTGGGGAGGTAACAATGTTCTGTGGGCCGTTGGCATTTAGTCATGCCAGCCACATGATGACAGAGACATCTTCGGACAGCGCTGGCTCTTCGGCTTTGAAACGGAGATGAGCACAGCCCCCTAGATTCTGGAATAATTAGCACATATGTGCAAGGGAAACTTTTACCTTTACCTAAACTGCATTATTCCAGCAATACAAAACAACAGTGATTTTTTTTTTTAAGCAAAATGTCTGCAGATGCCCTCAATGCTTCAGGACAAAAAGTGGCTTTAACCATGTTTCCATCTTTAACGGTTTATTTGTTTTCCTCTTGTGGGAAATCGGATGGAAATAGAAGCTAAAAACCTCTATTACAATGAGATTTGGGGCAGGTGGGAAAACCAGCAACATTGTTTTTGGTTAATAGTATTGTTAAATTAATTGCTCAGTGGTTAAGTGTGCCGGAAATCAGGAGACAGTGAATGCTATTTCTGATTTAGGCACGAAAGCTGTTTGGGCCAGTCACTCTCTTTCAGCCCAACCCACCTCACAGGGCTGTTGTCAAGAAAATATGTGCAGAAGGAATATTAGGTCCGTTCGCTGCCTTGAGTTACTTACAAACTAAGAAATTCGGAGACTTCAGCTTGTCCAGAATGCAGCCGCGCGAGCGATCGTGGGTGTACCTCGGTTCACCCACGTAACACCTATCCTCCACGAGCTGCACTGGCTGCCTATTGGTCTCCGGATACGCTTCAAGGCGCTAGTCGTCACTTATAAAGCCCTTCATGGTATTGGACCTGGGTACTTGAGAGACCGCCTGCTGCCAATTACCTCCACTAGACCGATTAGATCCCACAGATTAGGCCTCCTCCGAATTCCATCCGCCGGCCAGTGTCGACTGGCAACTACCCGGAGGGGAGCCTTCTCTGTGGCTGCTCCGACCCTCTGGAACGAACTCCCCCTGGAGATTCGAACCCTCACCACCCTCCAGGCCTTCCGCAAAGCCCTCAAAACCTGGCTGTTCCGACAGGCCTGGGGTTAAAGAGCTGTTGCCCCCGTCTCGAATGGTATGACTGTTGTGAGTTTTAAATTGTATATTGTTATGTTTGTTTTTTAAATTTTCCCCGCCCGGTTCGAGTTGTGAGCCGCCCTGAGTCCCCCTTCGGGGGAAAAGGGCAGCATACAAATACAATAAACTGAACTGAACTGAACTGAACTGACGAGAGAAAAATCTAATCGATAAATCAATCAGAGTTGTTCTTTCTACCATATGCAAACTGTTGCTAGTTAATATTTTATTGAACACCTGGAGTGAGCAGAGTAATTGAACTGAACAGAGGCCGCCGCCCCTGTTCTGGTGAGCTGGCCTGCTATTGCCAGAATCCATTACTTAAATACACCAAGATTCATAGCCTGGGATCAGTTTGTTCTCTATGCTTGTTAATGATTTTAAAGGGTCATTGATTGCAGTATAACGATAGAGCGAGGATAATTCAGCCAAGAATAAGCAAATAGGGAGGATGTTACAGGAGCGGAGCTAGCCCAACATTCGTCCTTAAGGGGAATGTAGCAATGCTTACGCAAAGCAGAAGCATTTGGGGGGTACCCGACAGAGCTCTGAGGGGGTCGCTCAAGTTTGCAGTTCTCAAATGTTGCAGTCTTTCCCCTCCACTTTAGACATTGGAGCATATCAGGTCATTCATTTCAGCCAGGTTCAACTCCATGCTAGTCTTTGTCTTTTGGGGGGTTCCTTTCGCCCCCCGTTTCAGATACTTCTCTTTGCTGGGAATGACTTGGATGTACTGATCGTTGCCACTGGTGGGCTGGTCGCTGCTCGATTCAGGAGAAATGGAATCAGACTCGGTGGGAGATGGAGCCGGTTTGGGTTTGGCCTTGGATTTGCCAGGGTGTTCGGGATAATGCTGGTCAAATTCAATATTCTTCAGGTGTATCTTCCTGTGGGGATGGGGTCCCCGGCCGTAAGTCAACCCAAAACCATCTTCCCAAGACTTGTAGTGCATTTTCGCCAGAGACCTGCTTGGCAGAACTTGGTTGTCGGTCCACTCCCCAATGTAGAAGCGAGAGGGGGCTCGAAGGTCCGACAGGGACCGAGGGCGGTGAGTCTGCTTAGCGACACCTCTTCTGTACTCTTCTTCCTCCTCCTCGGTGTAATGAGGCGAGTAGGCCCTGCGGGGCGTTCGAACCACATATCTTCGGATGTGACGGGGATACAACTCCACAAAGTCTCCTGCCTCGTCCACTCGGACGTTCCTTGGCAGCCGAGTGGTGGCACGGAGGACTTTTTTACGGGGCTGGTGCTCGTTGAGAATGTAGTACTTGGCTGTGTGAGCTCTGCGGCCCACAAAAGGGGGCCCTCCGGGGGCCCCGTGAGGCTCCGGCTTCATTTGTGGGGGGCACTTTCTGAATAAGGGATCTGAATGAACATCTTCCACGGGTTTCCTCACCTTTACAGGAGTATAGACTTTAGCTTTGCAGAGTTCACTAGCACTCCCGTGGATCGTGTTCGGGTATCTAAGAAAGGGAGAGAGGGACAGGATGGTTAAGGGGTTTGGTCTCGCAGTTAAGACACCAGGCTAGAAAGCAGGAGACTGCAGGTTCAAGTCCCACCTCAGACATGAAAGCAGTTGGGTAACTTTGGGCTAATCACCAGGAGACAGTGAGTTCTAGTCCCACATGAAAGCCAAAGCTAACTTTGGCCGGTTACTGTCTCTGGTTTCTCTCTAATTCTCGGGAAGGGTCTTACCTGTTGATTGAAGGTTCTGTTCTAGGCTTCACCATCTCAGGAACAGGCGGCGTTGGAGTGATGGGTATTGGCGCTACAGGTGTTGGCACACCTGGATTATCTTTTGCTGGGGATGGCCCCACTGCCTTCAGTATTTCAGGTGGTGGTACCGACTGAGATATTGTCTGTATCTGACTGGCTTTGGGAGACTCAAAGTTTATTACACTGCCATTTTTCCTAGGGGTTGAGGACCGAGCTGAAGACTCCTGACTGATGACGTCAGTCTCCTGTTCGGGCCTCTTGCCATTTCCTTCCACGTTTTGGATTCTAGCTAAAAAATAAAGTTTAGAGGGGAGGGAAAGTCAGTCATAGCTTCTTCAGTCATCAGCTGGAACCTATCAATATAGTGTAGCACATATTTAATCCATGCACGAGAGTGCCCAACCCTAGTAACTCAACTAGCATCCTCCAACTGAATTTGCCCATTGTGTTAAAATTTATTTATTTATTTATTTATTAGACTTATATACCGCTTCATAGGACTTTCAGCCCTCTCTAAGCGGTTTACAGAATCAGCATATCGCCCCCACAGTCTGGGTCCTCATTTCACCCACCTCGGAAGGATGGAAGGCTGAGTCAACCTTGAGCCGGTGAGATTTGAACTGTTGAACTGCAGATAACAGTCAGCTGAAGTGGCCTGCAGTACTGCACCCTAACCACTGCCCCACCTAGGCTCTTAACGTGCTTTAATCGTGGCTTGTTAAATAAGAACCAGAAGCTGGATTCACATATTGTCCTAAACCATAAACCATGATGTGCCAACTTTGTATAAGCCACAACCAAAGTGGAACAAAGTACGGCTTCTTAAATCAAATCTCACTGGGAATTCTTGAATGAGCCGAGGTGGCGCAGTGGTTAGGCCACTTTAGCTGACTGTGATCTGCAGTTCAGCGGTTCAAATCTCACCGGCTCAAGGTCGACTCAGCCTTCCATCCTTCCGAGGTGGGTGAAATGAGGACCCGGACTGTGGGGGCAAGTTGCTGACTCAATTTGCTAAAAAATTTGTAAACCGCTTACAGATGGCTGAAAGCCCTATGAAGCGGTATATAAGTCTAATAAATAAATAAATAAATAAATAAATAAAATCTGATTGTTGCTGACTCAATTTGCTAAAAAACTGTAAACCGCTTAGAGATGGCTGAAAGCCCTATGAAGCGGTATATAAGTCAAATAAATAAATAAATAAATAAATAAATAAATAAATAAATATAAATAAATAAATTCTGATTGTAACTCAGTCCTAAGAGTTTCAAAAGCTGATTCTCTAAGGAATGCATTGGTCTGAAATTTGTCACAATCTTCTTCTGGTTCTTTCTGTATCGAGCGAATATAGCTAGGATAGATCTCCATATGTTTCATATGACCGCTTTTGCTTTCAATTATTATTGCATTTTGTGAAAAAGATAACCGAACAACGTATACAGTCCAATAATGTTAAGTGCTTTATGGGCGTTTCTGCTTACCTGCAGCCATTTTGACCACTTTTTTCTTGTCTTCAGTTCTTTCCTAAAACAGATAGCAAATTAATTCGTTAAAAGTTCAGCCTTATATAATACTTCTGTTGGAAAAAAAAACCCATTGCATTCAAACATCAAATGACATTTGTAGGTATAAAAGTGATCTGTACCCCTCTGTTGATTCATTCTTCTTTCTGTTAAGAACCAATTTTATCTTTTTATTTTTAAAAAAATATCAAAAACATCACATGCGCCTTTAGTCAGCACTTACTGTTTGGATCTGCATCCTCAGTTGGTTATTGGTGAATTTTAAAGACCTCGCAATACTCTGCAGGTAATATATTAGCATGCTGGAGGGGAAAAAAATATCAGGAGAAATGTCTTTGATTTACATCACATTAAATTGAAAGAACTGAATAAACGTAATTACAATAATTTGTTTCCATAATAAGGAGATTTCTTCCCAGCCACTGGCAATAATACATCGTCACCTTGTTTGGATTTAGAAGCTAAGCCAGAGCAGACCTGATTAATACTTAGAAGGCACAAGGCATAAACCCAATACATTCCCTATCTAAATGCAGAGATCTTTTTTAGTATTATGAGCCACAGTGGCCCAGTGGTTAAACTGCAGTACTGCAGGCTACTTCTGCTGACTGACTGCAATTTGCCAGTTCAAATCTCACCATTTTAGGTGGGTAAAATGAGGACCCAGGTTGTTGGGAGCAATAGGCTGACCCCATAAAATTGCTTAGAGAGGGCTGTATAGCACTGTAAAGCAGTATATAAGTCTTAAGTGCTATTGCTATGTAGAGCACTATGAAGCAGTATATAAAGGTGAGTTCTATTGTTAAATAAAGCACTATGAAGTGCTAAAAGCTAAGTGCTATTGCTATTGCAAGCTAACTCTGCCCAGCACACACAGTTCAACCCTGCCTGGCTCAAGGTTGACTCAGCCTTCCATCCTTCCGAGGTAGGTAAAATGAGGACCCAGATTGTTAGGGGCAATAGGCTGGCTCTGTAAACCACTTAGAGGGAGCTGTAAAAGCACTATGAAGCGGTATATAAGTCTAAGTCCTATTGCTATTCCTTCCTTCCTTCCTTCCTCTCTTATTCCCTTTCTCATTCTCCTTTCTCATGGTGCAGTGGTGAGAATGCAGTATTGTAGGCTAACTTTGCCCACTGCCAGGAGTTTGATCCTGACCAGCTCAAGGTTGACTCAGCCTTCCATCCTTCCGAAGTGGGTAAAATGAGGACCCAGATTGTTGGGGGCAAGAGGCTGACTCTGTAAACTGCTTAGAGAGGGCTGTAAAGCACTGTGAAGCAGTATATGTCTAAGTGCTATTGCTATCATTATTTCTTAGCCTCTCCCATTTGCTGGCTAAAATGGAAGTTCTCCCAGGATAACGATATGGCCAGATTCTTCGGAAAACATAGTTTGGGGTCTACTTGAAAGACTGACCACAAAAATCAAATAAAAGTACTTAGACTTACAAGAGTAATAACAAAGCTGGAAGGACCACAACAGGACTACTGAGGTAAGCCATCACAGAGTTGAACCAGGGAGGAAAGTCATTTCGAATAGTTTCAGACACAATGTCGTAGATTTTTTCTTGCCCACTAGATGAGAAACATTCAATTGTTGTCTCAGAAAATCTGCAGCATTTTAAACATTTCAAAATATATATTTTTTTGTTCACAGCCTAGCTCTGAACTAGGAAGACTTTGAGCCTTTTATTTTCCTGGGGAAAAAAATAACCAGCAATTGAGCAAGCTGGTGGGATAAAAAAAATCCATACTTCGATAGACCACAAGTTTCCTATACAATTCCTATACAAGTTGGGATTCAAACCTTTTCAAGCTGAATCAGAGGTGGGTTCCTACCAGTTCGCAACTATTTGGTAGAACCGGTTCGTCAAATCTACCAAACCGGTTAGAAGAGGTTCCACCAGTGGACCCGGAAAGCAGCCCACACCTACAGAAGACATTCCAAAAAAATTTGAAACCCACCACTGAATTGAACTCAAGGTTTCTTATCTACCTCCATTTTGACCTCCACTGGTTGCTGAACCTCAACTCTCAGAAGACCGTGTAAATAAAGCAAATTAAAAGGCATAGATCAGCAACCTGATCAGTAGACTATCCCAGTTCAACCCAGTTCTTTTGTGCACCCAAACTTTCAAATATTGCTTATTTTCATGACATGTGTCCATTTTATGACAACGATGCATAAAATACATCCATAGAGCTATCTAATTATGAGAAATCAGCACTCCACAACCACAATATCTTCCAATAACATTATCTATGGAATGAGCGCAGTGGTTAGGGTGCAGTACTGCAGGCCACTTCAGCTGACTGTTATCTGCAGTTCAGCGGTTCTAATCTCACCGGCTCAAGGTTGACTCAGCCTTCCATCCTTCCGAGGTGGGTGAAATGAGGACCCAGACTGTGGGGGCGATATGCTGACTCTGTAAACCGCTTAGAGAGGGCTGAAAGCCCTATGAAGCGGTATATAAGTCTAACTGCTATTGCTATTGCTATAGGTACCTTCCAACTCTGTTAATCTGTTAATTTGCCTATATATGGATTACTCATTTGAAAGTAGACAACAAGCTAGAATTCTTTCCCTGGTTTTATTTTTTTTAAGTTAACACAAAGTAGGTGATTGCTATGAAGATAGCTTAAAATGTTAAGTGAAGCAATGCCAGGATCCACTTACCTAAATGGGCCACAGGTTAGAGATGGCTTGTAGCGTGCAATAGCAAAGATAGTTGGGAGCATACACAGAAAGAGCATAAATAGGAGCATAGCTAAGTAGAAGTTGTTAGATCTGAAAAGGAAAGTCACATTGTTACACATGTCACATTCTTGCCTGCCAGAGTTGTGGGTGTTCATCACTGGAGGCTTAAAAAAAAAACAACAGAATGGACAACCATTTGACTGTGATGGTATAAGTCTCCTGCTTGAGCAGGGAGTTGGACTAGAAGACCTCCAATGGCCCTCCCAGCCTTACAATTCTGTTGTGGCTCGGCAGGAGCCTTTGGAGCTGCTATCAGACTCTGACAGCGAGGGGCCCTATGAGTCAGGCCTGGAGGAGGCGGAGGGCCCAGGACAGGGTTCTGACTCCGAGCAGGGCTCAGAGAGACTAGTTGGTTCCCAGGTAATGACTGAGCCTTGGGTCAGTGAGAGAGGCTGACATAGAAACCTCCTGTGAGTTGTTTCGGGATGCACACAGGAGAAGGGCTGACCGAAGTAAGGAACAATTGAGGACTCACAGGAGATGATAACGAGCAGCTGTTGCTCATTAGGATCTCCTTCTGCGGATAAAAGACTGATGGTGCCACGCCCTGGTGGCAGAAGTCAACGTTCCATTTCTGTTCTAATCGTGTGCAACCATCGAGAAAAGCACTTGGATAAGTGACTTGATTTATATAATCTTGTTTTGTAGCAGTTTATGAGTTAGGACTTTTGCCAGAGCATTTATCTGTGTTTATTTTGGGCTCGCAGCCAGCAAGAGCCGGGACTGATAAAAATATTCCTTTGAACGTTCTGTTTGGCTTTCATTTTTGAACGGACAAGGTGAGGGTCAGAACACAATTCTAAGTTCTGTGAATAGAGTCAATAAATTTAACTTTTAGATTTAAAAAGCCAAGTTAAATTTTAAAAACTCAGGTGTCTAATCCATTCAGTTTCTGACCCTTAAATGTTTCTTTTTGTTTTGTTTCTACCAACAATTGTGAGAACAATCACTGTTTCAAGCCTACATGTGAAGTAACCAACCTTGAAGCCCGGAAGACTTGCTGATGGGGGACATTACAGGTCAACACTGCCCAACTTCTCAGGTACATCAGCCCAATCAGCTTGAGGACGTTGAATGCCGGCAGGCAAGGGGAAAAGAAGGCTCCCATCCTAGGAATGGGAAGAACCAGAGCCCACTCGTCAGTGTTTTAATTTGGGAAGCAGGATATTAATGAACAAGTTTTTCTTGCTTCATTCGGAATGGGTTCAGCTATTGATGAATTTGGCCAACATGACAAGATGAATTTGGCCATCACCCACATGAGCAAAGATTCACACCCAGATTAAAGATGTTGAGACTCTAGAGAGAGTGCAGAGAAGAGCAACAAAGGTGATTAGTCCTCAGCTAAAGGGAAAGGAAGAGTGCAGGGAAGAATAACAAAAACAATTAGGGGACTGAAGGCTAAAACATATGAAGGACGGTTGCAGGAACTGGGTATGTCTAGTTTAATGAAAAGAAGGATTAGGGGAGATATGAGAGCAGCCTTCTAATATCTCAGAGGCTGCCACAAAGAAGAGGGAATCAAACTATTCTCCAAAGCACCTGAGGGCAGGAGAAGAAGCCATGGGTGGAAACTAATCAAGGAGAGAAGCAACTTAGAACTGAGGAGAAATTTCCTTAACCAGTGGAACAACTTGGTTCAAGAAGTTGTGAATGCTCCAACACTGGAAGTTTTTAAGAAGATGTTGGATAACCATTTGTCTGAAATGTTATAGTGTTTCCTGCCTGAGCAGGGGGTTGGACTGGAAGACCTCCAAGGTCCCTTCCAACTCTGTTATTCTATTCTATTCTATTCTATTCTATTCTATTCTATTCTATTCTATTCTATTCTATTCTTCTGTTATATTCTATTCTATTCTGTTCACACTAGACCAACCATTGAGTAAAGAATGCCCCAATCAAGGAAATACTAATGCAGACAAACTAACATTATACAACCCTTAGTAAACAATTTCCCTTTTTTGAATGCAGTTATTGATCTGGGGTTCAAAGGCAATATAACTGTACGTCCCTCAAAGATTAACAATCTCTAAAATAAACAGAATGAAGTTAATTTGTTACCAGATCATTCCTTGATTGTAGACCAAATGCAGGACATTTTCTGCTATTTTGAATTCCCCATATTCTGGCTGCAAAGTAACAACAACAAAAAGATTTAGTAGCAATTTTTTAAAAGAGACACATCTGGGGCAATGTTTCTTGCACTTTTTTCTCCTCTGTTTCCTTTTGACCCTTTTAAAAATTATATAGGATAAAAGAGTTTCTGTTTGCATGGGTTATATTTATCATTATTTACTGTATTGCAGATTCTGGTGTTTTTGCAGCCACAACCACTTCTCATGATTGTTTGAAAGGATTTAAATATTATTTTTCAACATAGGCTGACAAATAATTTTATTTCTGCAGGCCCCCTGAGAGGATCTTGGGTAATTTCAGGGATCCTCTGTCCAGACTTTAAGAAATACCGATTTTAGGCATTTAGTGATCTGCTCTTGGGTTATTGATTCAGATGAAATTAAATGGAATATTGCCACCTATTGGTTGAAAGTGTTATGTGCCACTCACTGAAAGCAATGGAGAAGGAAGATTTAGCAAGGGTCCTTCCTACATGCATGGAATATGGCAATAGCAATGGCACATACTGCTTCACAGTGCCCTCTTTAAGTGGTTTACAGGGTCAGCACATTGCCCCCAACAATCTGGGTCCTCATTTTACCTTCCTCGGAAGGATAGAAGTGGGAGTCAACCTTGAGCCGGTCAGGACTGAACTCCTGGCAGTGGGCAGAGTTAGCCTGCAATACTGCATTCTAACCCCTGCGCCATCACGGTTCCCATTTGTACCTTTTTATTATTTGTTTGAACCTGTACTTACAAACTTGCTTTCCAGATCCCAACACCAGCAGTCACTTAAGTAGCGAACAAAAAGCCCACGGAAGAAATCGATCAGGAGGATGCTAGCTACTGTGAACAGCATGTCGATAATTGACAACTTCAACATCTCCTGAAACAAACCACAAACACAATGCAATGATCAACAGTAACACTTTAAAAACACTTTAAAAAACACTTTAAAAACACTTTAAAAAAACGTGAATTACTCCCTAGGCATTTAATATTTAAATGGGTAACGTATTTGTAAGTGGAGTATTTATTTTTTTTAAAAAGCAGGGTCCTTGATACTTTAGAAACAGCAGAAGCAATAATAGTAAGGATGGGAAGATGGGCCTCCTTTGATCTTTATGCCAAACATTTCTTCCGTTCTGGTGCCACCAATGGAAAAAGAAAACCGCTTGGGTAAAGGATGAGACATACTTGGCCAACGTAGGTTTCCCAGCATTGAGTTTGGTGACTTTCACCACTGGAGTCATACGGTGCTGTATTGTTGAGTCCAACCAGGTGAGCGTAGCTGTGGGTGTGATTCTCAGACATAAGGAAAGTGCCATTCTTAATCGTTTGCATGTTTGGAGTTGGGGTTGAAAAGTTGTGCTCCGGAAGGATTTTCGCTGCTAAGAAGGTAGTGGTATCCATGGCGTTGCTTCTATTTTTATGAACTTGAGTCTCCTGAAATCATACGTTGAAATTTAATCTCAGAGAGTAGTCCTTCCACCTTCCCACTCCTGTTTAAAGCTTTTAAGTCACAGTCTGCAGCCTTAAAAATACCTGGGCTTTGCCAAAATCTAGGCAGTGGAGCCTAGAGTTTCCCTCCTACCCCCAAATTACGGCTTAGTTATAATTGCCATATGCTAAGAGAGAAAAAATATTTAAAACATTTAAATTAAATCAAAACATGTTTAGTTCTTATCTTGAGTATACTTAATATCTTGAATATACTTAAGAAAAGGAACAAAGATGATCAGGGGACTGGAGGCTAAAACATATGAAGAATGGTTGCAGGAACTAGGTATGTGTAGTTTAATGAAAAGAGGGACTAGGGGAGACATGGTAGCAGTGTTCCAATATCTCAGGGGTTGCTACAAAGAAGAGGCAGTCAAAGTATTCTCCAAAGCACCTGAAGGCAGGACAAGAAGCAATAGATGGAAACTAAGAGACCCAACTAGAACTAAGGAGAAATTTCCTGACAGTTAGAACAATTAATCAGTGAAACAACTTGCTTCCAGAAGTTGTGAATGCTCCAGCACTGGAAGTTTTTAAGAAGAGGTTGGATATCCATTTGTCTGAAGTGATGTAGGGTTTCCTGCCTGAGCAGAGGGTTGGACTAGAAGACCTCCAAGGTCCTTTCCAACTCTGTTATTCTATTCTGTTCTGTTCTATTCTATTCTATTCCATACCATTCTATTCTAATGTTGTGTTTCCAATATCACTTTTTGGAGTGCGGTCCCAATAACCAGTACATCCCTGGTTAGGGCCATGGAGGTAAACAAATTGAATATTCTGTTATTCTTACATAGTACTTCTTTTTAATCTGCAGCAATGCAATTTATCCCGTTATGTCAGGTTTATGAATCACGGGGATTGAATTTCTGTTATAAAATCATTCTTATATTCCAACCCAAATGAGATCACATTTATGAGTTAATATTTTTAAAAAATAAGTATTACAAATAAAAGGGACAAGGCAGACTATGAGAGAGTTAACACTTTATCATTTTTACAATGACGTAGTGGAGAGTTTCAGATGCATAATTCTGTCTCAACTGTTCGTGGAGGTGTTTTAGTTCAACAAAATCCCTATTTGTTTCAAGGGGATTATTGCAAAGCAGAGAGATCATCCTCCTACCCAAGATGGTTATGATTTGCAACTTACAACAAAGCTCATGCTATCCACTTTATCCAGAAGGGCAATGATCAAGCTGTAGAGATTTCCCAAATATAAGACCAAAACTCTGGTGGGGTGGAAAAGCCAAGAGAGACAACAATTAGCAAATGTTTTTTCCCCCACTGTACGTCCACTCCTATTCCATCTGGCACACCAGGTGGAAATGATAAAGGCCATTTTCATTTTGCTAACTTGTTGTGAGGCAGTTGATTTCCCACACCTGGCAAGCTGGAAGCGCAGAGTAGTTCGGGGGTGATACATTTCTAATGCAGCTATCAGTTCAAAGGCCGATGGTGCAAGCATGGTGATCAGAGAGACAACTACACTCACCTGGAAGTAAGAGAAGAATGTGTTATTTTCAGGGGGGGGGGGGGGGAAAGTGCTTGATTTTTATGCGACTATTAAGCCATTGTGAACAGTAGTGGCCAAAACTGTGGAAACCTTTTGGGAAAAGTTTATTTTGTAAAACTAGCCAATAACACCACCATTTTTGGAGTAAGTACCATAAAATTATATACCAATGGAAAGATAATTTAATCAAGACTGCAATGCAATAACCTTTATGAAGGATTTGCTATTAGAATAGCAGTTATAAAGAAGAAAAGTGAAATGAGATATACAAACATTATCACCGTAGAAAAAAACGATATACACAAAAATTATCACCATGTTGGTTAATACTTAGTTGGGTAACCTTTAGCAGGAATTACAGCCTTACAACGTCTTCCCATCAAGTGAACCAAGTCTTTTAGTTCCACGGCTGTTATAATGTGAAACCAAGATTGAATGATTGCTTCTATTAACTTTGTTTTATTGCTGGGTCGCTTCTGACTAACCAGTTTCTTTAGTTGGCTCCATAGATTTTCAATTGGGGAGTTAAGGGCTGGACTATTCCCAGACCATTCCAGCAGTGGAATATGATTATTTTGAAACTCCCCCCCCCCCCAAAAAAAGTGGTGCTATTAGCCATCAAACCTCAAAAACACACTTTTCCCCAAAAGGTTTCCACAATTTTGGCCTCTACTGTATATCATAATATACAGTAGCTCTTCACTGAGAGCTACAGAACCATTTTTGACAAATAGATAGCAAATTTGACTCACCCACAAAAGCACTTAGACAGTGATATCCATTTTTGTATAGGTATTTCTATACAATTCATTTTCTTGAAAGCCATTTTATCAAGTGACTTCCCGTGATAGAATGAATGTATTTAATATTTTTTGGCAAATTGTGCCTTTGGGTTTTTTGTTTTCTTAAAGTATTCTTATATGATGTCTTAAAAGTGACAAACATTTTGAGTATCCAAATATAGTCAAAGTTTCAGTTTCTTCATTGATTTGAAAGTCGAAAATGAAGAAAGTTGGTATCAAAATGCAAATGGAATGAAATTTCTGCCATAGCTTTGCAGGGGTGTGGGTAACAAGCCTCTCAAAACACATAGACATTGACAGGGTATCCAATATAATATCATCATTACCATCATGGCTCGTCAAAGTTATAGATAGCTCATTCAAGAAGGAATCAAGGTCTTAATTCCCGTTTTTGCAATTAATGTCTGAAGCTGAGAAGACTCGCTCTTACTTCATTCTTTTCCCACAAGGTCAGCTCTTTTTTCATCCTTTCCAACTTCTGGGATCGATCCACTACAAAATAAATGATGTAAATACTTCCAGCAAGGCATAGAAGCACCAAGATGTTTGCAATGATTCTTAAGGTTATTGTCACTGCCCTGAAGGAGGGGAGTACAGGGGGGGGGGGAGGGACAGAAAAGAGATTCCAATCATTTCAGTAGCTTGCATAATAATAAGCTTAAATGACAGAGATCTGGCTTCGGTCTCTCTCCAATCATTTAAATATCACTAGACGGAAAAATGATATGAATACATACAAGTTTGTGCTCTTTTTCTTTTCTTGCTCTTCCAATATAGCTTCCTTAAAAGAAACATAGAACAAAATATGTGTCAGGGTCCCAAGTAACACCCCCCAAAGAAAGAAGACTCCGATGCTTGAGTTTCCTCAAAGTTCCATTTGATTAGAGATGTCATATCGGCACATCTGGGAAAACCCGAATCTGAAAGCTTCCAAGTTTTCCCCACCCAAAAGAAAGTTCAAGTCCCTGCCCAGCACCCACATGTCCATCCCATGGTCCAATCAGGTACCATCAAAAACAGGAGGTGCCTCCCAGTCCTCTCATTGCGGCTGCAGGGCCAGATGACCTTGGCTTTCTGAGAAAGAATGTTGTTATCTATCCCACTCCGTATGACACCCTCTCCCAATTTTCAACTGCAGTAAAAGTGACGGATCTGAAGACCCAATGCAAAAGATGGCTTCCAGGCCTGACACTAGCGTATAAAACAGCCCTTAAATTGCCCACTCAGAGAAAAGTTTTGTGCGGCTTATTTCTAACCAAGGATTCATAGGAATATATGACTTAAGCTTTAGCAACACTCCCAGTGGGTCCCCTTCCACTCAAGGAACCTCTGAATATATATATGAAAAAATGGCAACATAAAAAAATGGCTTTCTGCCTGGATGGCTCCTAGGGTGAGCCGAAAGACAGAAAAGGGAAGCAGTATGCTCCCTCCCATATTTGGGCATACCAGGGGTTGTGACACAATAGACACACACAATACACACACACACAATACACACACACACAATACACACACACACACACTTGTTTGTTTTGATGCTCAAACAGTGTTTTTTCTCTCATCTACTTATTATAGGCAGCCGTTCTTTTCCCGTTTGAACGTTGATTAGCTTACCCTGATGCTGTTCACTATGGCTGCAGATTTGCTCTCTGCAGCTTCAGGGTTGCCTATTAAGTAATCCCAGGCACAAAACAATCGCCAACAAAAAGTGTAGTTTTCATCAGAAGCGCTTGCAAGGCTCAGTCTTGAATTTTTGGCCATCCTGGAAAACAACCAATTTCATTGTATTTAAGTACAATGACAATAAAGATTATACTTATAACCATCAAAAGACCCATAGATTGTTATCCTTCAGCCCAGATCTCGAAAGTCTCTGATTAAGATATTTCGACCTACTCCTAATTCTTCCTAAGATCGTAATAGAATCTCATCATCACCTCCATTATTTTTACCCCGTTTATATTTGACTAGCTAATAACACGGCGTTGCCCAGGTATTTATTTATAGGGGGAAAATGTCCGGACCAAACATAATTTCTAATGTTGGATTTTCCCCTTATCAGAGGGAGCCTCCTTTTGGAGTACTGTGAAGCTGTTACCATGACAACTCCATTGCGCTGTACAGTAGAAGCCATTTTACAGCAGTACAGTAGAAGCCATTTTAGGCTTAACAGGCTGTATTGTAATAGAGCACACACCTGGAGGGGTGTTAGGGGTGTCTTACCCCCACAGTATTTTTTTCCAGAGAATAAGTCATTTGTGTACCAAGTTTGGTTGAAATTGCTCAAAGCGCTCCAGAGTTATGCTGGAACATAGACACATACAGTCATTTAGATAGATAGATTAGATAGATGATAGATGATAGATAGATAGATAGATAGATAGATAGATAGATAGATAGATAGATAGATGATAGATAGATGATATTTGATATAGATAGATGATAGATAGATAGATAGATAGATAGATAGATAGATAGATAGATAGATAGATAGATAGATAAGATAGATGGTATAGATAGATGATAGATAGATAGATAGATAGATAGATAGATAGATAGATAGATAGATAGATAGATATAGATTTATTTTGTTTACCATCTTTCCTAATGAGGAGAACAAGAACTTAAATTCCTGTAGGTCATTTGGTGATGTTGCATTCGTAAAGATATCACTCACATTTAATTTAGGACCTTTTTTCTGTTCTGGTCACTGCATTTTTGCTTTTAGTTGCCCAAACGTTGGTTCACATATGCTCTTACTAACTCAGTGCTTGCCAGTATGAACCAGTCCATTCAAAAATAGTGCTTCAACTGATCAGAGTGCTCTAAGTAGAGTTAATCACTGCATGGCAAACAGCAAGTACATAAACACTGAGATTTGGTGGTAATTCTGGTCAGGATTCTGATAGAGGAGTTAAACCTCCTTCTCTATCCTATGCCCCCACCTCCAAAAACAAAACAAAACATCAGGCTAAATATTTCCCCCTCTTGGCCTACCAGAGTTATTTGCAGAAGAGAAAATCGTAAGTGCAAATATTGGAAGGACAGGTAAGACATCTAAGGCTAATTTTACACTTCCTTTCATTGCCTAGGTCTACAATAAACATTGGTAATTCTAGACGCATCATCTATCTCCTTCCTAGGAAGCTTGTTCTGAAATGTCCCTTTGGTATCAAAGAGTTCTAAGTTAGCATTTCAAGGAGCAGTGAATGAAGGTGGAAACCCAAAGCAAGCGCCTTTGTTTTTCAGTTTGTTGCTCGCAGTGCCTAGTCGACACATGAGATAAAGTCAAAAGAATTGATTTTTTTTTTTTAAACGGATGGTTGTTACGAAAAGACCCGCCTTACTTCTTCAAGAGAATGATAAAACTGTAGGCAAAGACTGCCATTCCAACAAGGAAATAGGCAAGGGGAAGTCGGTAACCGGCACTCCCAATTTTCCTCGCCTGCCCATAGTATCCATAGAACAAAACGGAGTATTGAAGGTAACCCTGTAGAAATAGAAATGACATAATTATCAGTGGCACTTCTATCTTCCGTGTGTATGTGTGTGTGTGTGTGTGTGTGTGTGTGTGTGTGTGTGTGTGTGTGTGTGTGTACTAGAAAGATTTTCTGCTTGCCCCCAAAGACCAGATGGTGTCCAGATCTTGCGCAGAATGAAATTGATCACTGGGGATCTGCTTGTTGGGAGCAGTTCCAAAGGCATCTCCAGCCAAGATCTGTAACAAAATGAAGCCTGAAAATTAGATAGATAGATAGGTAGACAGGTAGATTTTTTTTTACAACACTTGCACGCCACCCACTTCAAATAGAAAATAGTTTATTGAATTAAATCTCCGGACCATTTCAAGTATTCGGCTCATACGACACCACAAACGATGTCCTAAAGTCACTTCAAGATACTTTGAGCCATTTCAGGGTCTTCAATCAAGCTCAAATTGTCCACTGTTGACCTCAGACAAGCTTTGGGTTCTATCTGGAAGTCTGAAAGAATCACTTACTTCTGGCAAAACCACGAAGGCTCCTGTCATGATGGTGAGAACAATGTTGATGCCAAACAACCATCGCAAAAAGATGAAGTAAGAGGCAACCCCGGAGCCAAAGTGACCTAAACGCAAAGAAACATATAACACATCATATCAGGACCTCAAAGTCTTCCAGAAATAGTGTTTTCAGCTTTTGCCAGAAAGTAGGCAATGCTGGAGACCAGTGGTGGGTTTCAAAATTTTTTAGAACCTCTTCTGTAGGTGTGGCTTGCTTTGTGGGAGTGGCTTGTTGGCCATGTGACCAAATGGGAGTGGCTTGCTAACCATGTGGCCGAGTGGGAGTGGCTTGGCAGTCATGTGACTGGGTGGGCGTGGCCAACTTGCAAAATGTGGTGAAACTCACTTAACAACGCTCTTGCTTAGCAACCAAAATGTTGGCTCAGGAACTCTGGCATTGAAGCATGAAAGTCTTAAAGCTGTCAAGTTATAAGACCCTTGCACCCCTAAACCCTTTAGAAAGAAAAACAACCCCAGGGGTGTTCAAACTTGACAGCTTTAAGACTTGTGGACTTCAACTCCCAGAATTCCTCCTCCAGTCATGTTGGCTCAGGAACTCTGGCATTGAAGCACACAAGTCTTAAAGCTGTCAAGTTACAAGACCCTTAGAAAAAAACCCTCGGGGGTGTTCAAACTTGACAGCTTTAAGACTTGTGGACTTCAACTCCCAGAATTCCTCCTCCAGTCATGTTGGCTCAGGGACTCTGGCATTGAAGCACACAAGTCTTAAAGCTGTCAAGTTACAAGACCCTTAGAAAAAAACCCTCAGGGGTGTTCAAACTTGACAGCTTTAAGACTTGTGGACTTCAAGGCCCAGAATTCCTCCTCTCGCTCTTCATCTTGATGATGTGCGGACGGGCGGGGGGAGGGAGGGAGCTGGAACCGGTTCTAAACAGCACTGTAGATTTGTGGAACCTCTTCTATAGAAGAGGTTGGAACTGGCAGGAACCCACCCTTGCTGGAGACAAATGAATATAGGGGAAAGTCAGCTCCTTTTCCTGGCACGATCAATGTAGTCATGCCAATGCTAGTGAGGAGATGCAGTCCTGCAAGTAACCCAGAACCAAACAATACTGAACAAACAGTATGCTGATACCAAGCCTACTATTCAACTAGCTATGGAAACTGGATTTGAATTAGCCCAACAGCTACCTCCCAATTACTAGCATTTTTTTTAAAAAATTCCAGCACTTTGAATTTTTCAAGATGTGAATACTTACTTTCAATTTTCTTGATTCTCATTTCCCAAGGAATAAAGATGACCATGAAGTTATATGCAAGCCTAATAAATTTTCTCCAAAGCTGGAAAAGCAAAATAGCCACACACATTTAGAACATGTATAGTCTATAAAACATTGTGTTGCTGATACTGTCTTTTCTTCCTCCAATTCACCAGTATCGGGAGGCCCTCACAACAGTCACTCGAGCCCTTGTGATCTCTAGGCTGGAATACTGTAATGTGCTCTACATGGGGCTGCCCTTGAAGAGCATCCGAAGACTTCAGCTAGTTCAGAATGCGGCCGCGCGAGTGATCGTGGGCGCACCACGGTTCGCCCACATAACACCGATCCTCCGTGAGCTGCGCTGGCTACCTGTTGATCTCCGGGTGCACTTCAAGGTCCTACTCACCACCTATAAAGCGCTCCATGGTAGTGGATCTGGCTATTTGAGAGACCGCCTTCTGCCAATTACCTCCCTGCGTCCCATCAGATCGCATAGAGTTGGCCTCCTCCGTATTCCATCTGCCAGTCAGTGCCGACTGGCGACTACTCGGAGGAGAGCCTTCTCTGTTGCGGCTCCGACACTATGGAACAATCTCCCCGTGGAGATTCGTACCCTCACCACCGTCCAGGCCTTCCGCACAGCCCTCAAGAACTGGCTAGCCTGTCAGGCCTGGGGATAATCTTATTTTCGCCCCTCCCGAATGCTGAGTGAATGTTGAGTTTTATTGTCTAATTTATTTTGTGCACATTTCTTTTTTGTATTGTCCTACATTCCCCTTCCTTTTTTGATTGTAAGCCGCCCTGAGTCCCCTCAGGGAAAAGGGCGGCCTATAAATAAATAAATCTACAAATCTACAAATCTATTTTACTTGATATATTTGCTATAGTAATTACATTCTCAAAATACTTTTTTATTTGAAATATTAGTAATATTTTAATGAAATTCTGTAATCTTTACAAAACTTTAATATTGAAATATAAAACAAAATATATAATAGCTGCAGTAATTAACTTTGCCATTGAGCTATTTAACGTAATATCGTATTTCTGAACCAAAACATAAACAGAAAAACCAGTTTTCCTTTAAATGTGTGTTTCTCCAACTTTTCCAGGTAGCTCACAAATTTCATTGATTAATGTCAATGTATTCAAATATTGGTCCATGTGTTCTAAAGCAACTCAATACATAATCTATTCTGCAATCAAGGCTAATGAATTTTATAATGCATGCTCAGTTTGATTTTACTAAAAGGAGGAATGAACCAAAGGCTCAAACTTCAGAAAGCCTTTTGACTCAAAAATCAATAGCACGACCATTTCAGCAAGCTAAATGAAAAAGCCTACATATGATAGACAGTTGGTGTTCAAATGCTGTATAATACACTATAGGTGAATTTCCCCCAATGAATCTCTCCCGGATATACTCATTAAAGGTAGAAAGCTTTGCCAGGAAAGCAAAGGAGAGCTGTAAACAGCACATCTCCATATTTTCCACTGAGATGACAATGATATCATTAGAAATATTTCTCTCTGCAAATAGAAATGCTGGGCTCATTTTCATGAAAAGTGAGCTCTGGAGCTTTTAATGAAAACCAGACCAACCTCTGCTCCAGCAGCTTGATAGCCTCTTGTCCGAGTCAGCCGACCTTCGTACTTCAATACAATCTCTTTAGCTTGTCTGCCAAGAGAAGAAAGCGGTGAGTTTTTGATACCCAAATCTCATTATAGCTCTGGGTTCCGGCCATTCCCCTTTCATAAACAACATTAAATAAATGGCACCAAGTAGTGGGACTTCCTGCAGCCAAAGGCAGTCTGCCCTTGTTATTCTTACAACAATGGGAACATCTTTAATGTTCCTTCTTTTTTAAAAAAAAATCACAGGGAAAGTGAAGGGTACAGCAGCTACAGCTAAAGGGTTCCCTCACACATATGTGCTAATTGTTCCCGACTCTAGGGGGTGGTGCTCATCTCCATTTCAAAGCTAAAGAGCCAGTGCTGTCCGAAGATGTTCTCCCTGGTCCTGATTAAATGCCAAAGGCGCACGGAACACTGTTACCTTCCCACCAAAGGTGGTTCCTATTTTTCTACTTGCATTTTTTACGTGCTTTCAAACTGCTAGGTTGGCAGAAGCTGGGACAAGTAATGGGAGCTCACTCCGTTATGCGGCGCTAGGGATTCAAATGAATCAGCAGATTTTTTTTTGCATGCCGAACCGGCAGTAATGCTGGTAGCAACCCACCCCTAGTAAAGGGGGCGTGCATAAGCACACCAATGTGCCTACCGTCCCTGTCTTACTGTCCCCATCTATTTGTATCCATTTCTTTCATTCATGTCCATGTTTATACTTATACCTGCTATCTTGTACGTGTTTGACAAACTAATAAATACAAATACAAATTGTGGACAAGAGAAGAGAGCCGGGGGGTGGGGGGAGGGACAAAGTTTAAGGAGTCAGGGGTCCACCATCCAGCCTCCAGGCTTTCAGGAAACATCACAAGGAAGGCGAAAGTTGCACTTTGTAACCTGATTATTTATAGCAATAGCAATAGCAGTTAGACTTATATACCGCTTCATAGGGCTTTCAGCCCTCGCTAAGCAGTTTACAGAGTCAGCATATCGCCCCCACAATCTGGGTCCTCATTTTACCCACCTCGGAAGGATGGAAGGCTGAGTCAACCTTGAGCCGGTGAGATTTGAACCGCTGAACTGCAGATAGCAGTCAGCTGAAGTGGCCTGCAGTACTACACCCTAACCACTGCGCCACCTTTATTCCAGGTATATTTTTATAGGACCACCCAGTTCACAATGAATGCTGAGCAGCTAACCTGCAATGACCATGAAAGCAAATTTAAAAAGACTGCATCACACAGCATAAAAAACAAACACACAATTACTACACCAAGCTGGATCACTCGATACGGAGGCTCAAACCTCAGGAAAACCCCCCAGTTTTTAACGCCTAATGGAAGGTCGGCAAGAGTTTTTTTGGTGGTGGTGGGGAGAGACTCAGATTGGGAACAGGAGATCCCCGGGAGGCAAACCACTTCTATTCCCCTCTTTAAACCAACCACCTCCTAATCTAAACGTGTGCTGTTGATTAACAACACAAAATGAATTCCACTGAATTCCAACAATTCTTAATTTTGCAAACATCCAAACTACAGATTGAGGGGAAAAAATGTTGCAGTGATGAAATGGATCATTTTGCTGCTGAATGTTGAGGATGTAATCCCAGGATACAGACAACCACATATGAGTTACTAAAGTATGCAAATTATTCACCCAGGGGAGACCTTAAGGTTGGCATGCCAATATTCCCAAATTTAAATTCTGGATATTCCCGAACTTCATCGCTGGAGAAGAATGAAAAACTTCCTCACCTCTCGAGGTCTACCATCAGGTGTCTTGGTTTTATTCACCATGACTCCCTATCTTGTATCCTGTTTGTTGGTAACAAAGGGATTCCCCCACTTGGGGATGGATGATATCAATAATACTCAACTACTTTAAACCATGTAACTAAAAAATAATAATTAGAATATGTATGTTTCTTTGAACATTAAAAAGGTTGCCACCTCCACAGTTACTTAGCAGAGTAAATGTCCTTGTTAAAGGCACTTTAGGAAAGCAAAAACTATTCCAATTTCCAGAGTAGATTGTGAAGACAGGATCTCCATTTCTTGGCATAGACCCTTTTCTTAAGCCAAAGAGCAGCACAGTAACACATTGATCAATGCATGAAAAACAGCCATAGTCTATTTACAAGTAATAAGTGAGCCTCCAATAAGTCAGATTTTATTAGCTGCACACACAATCTAGCTACCTTAACTATATCATGCTGCTTTTTAAAAAGGAAATAAGGAGCATTAAAAATTGTCTCACCGGCCAGAAAGAGGAAATTAAAAACAGTGAAAAATAACTTTTCTATGCCTGTCTGTAATCTGAAATAAAGGAAAACATGAGCAAATCAGCTCCATAGTCCTCAAACCAAGAGGGGAAAAAATGTTAAAAGACTGTTGTTAAATTTATCAAAGCCAATGTATCTTTCCAGATTTGAACAGCTGAATTACAAGCATTGGTCATACTCTGCACTCCTGAAAAAGTCATTTCTTTGGTGGAAAATCTCAAGAAGGCACGTCTCTTTTCTTTCCTTAGAATGGATTGCTGTGTACAATGGAAGTAGAAGAGAAAAAATATAGGGGGGAGAGAGAAAGAGAGGGAGAGACAGAGGGTTAAGAGTTTAAGGTAAAAGAAGTTGCAAAAACAGAAGAAAGAAGAAGGTATTAGAGAAGGAGAGCATCCTAGCTTAGACTATGTTCATCTGGATTCAGCCAACATAATACGATGGCAAAGGTATTGAATTAGGACAGCCGTCAGCAACCCGCAGCTCTGAAGCCGCATGTGGCTCTTTCATCCCTCTGCTGTGGCTCCCTGTTGCTGGTTGGCTCCACAATTGATAGGGCTTTTGGTTAGGACAGGTAAAGGAAAAAGGATGCTGCACTAGGAGGAGACTCTGATGGGGGAACCGGATTTCCAGTTGCCTCCAGAATTGAATGGCGGGGGGGCTTCTGGTTAGGACCTTTGTGGATCTTTGAGTGTTTAAGTTTCCCAACCTCTGGATTAGGACATAGAGATCCAGTTTCAAATCTCTACTTAGCCACAAAAAGTGCCTTGGTGACTATGGGCCAAATCCTTCCATCTCAGTCCAAAAGCTAGTGTGGTACAGGGGTGAAACTGTTGGAATGGGGAGACCCAAGTTCTAATCCTCCTTCAGCCATAGAAGCTGCCTGGAGGACTTAAGACCAACCATTTTTTTTCCAGCCTCGTTGTTGGTGAGGGAAAGAATAGGCAAAAACAGAGTACAATATAGGCTAACCTTGCATTTCTGGAGAAAAGGTTGGCTATAAATCTGAGAGATACATAGCTTGCGGCTTTTTCTCCAAGGAGATGAACTCACTGAGTGTGACCATTGGCTTTGCAACCTTAAAACAATTGTTTCACGCCAGTCATTCTCCACAAGTAACCCCCATTACCTCAATGCTCGGAGTTTTTGTCTCATGGGCCATGGCCTGCAACAAATGTTGGCCATAATTTCCTTCTGAAATTGTATGTTCTGGAAGATCTGCTCCGGGTCATTGCTGTCGACCTTCTCATCCCCATTATCTTCATCCGAGTTGCTAAAAATAACCAGACCCCACAAGGACCACGCATAAAAGAAACCATTATTATCAATGTTTCTCTCAGAAACCATCATGAAAACACACATTTGTTTATTTCCAAGCGCACGATTTTACAAACCCAGTCCATGTATTTTATCCCAAACTTCCCCATTGGCTTAGGCCCTTAGAAGGAAGATTTACATAGTAATCATTTGCACAAAAAAAGGATCTGGTTTTCCTTCTCTTACCTATGTGTGAATCTATGCCAAGCAAATTACGAATGTGGGTGACAGTGGCCCATCAAACAAATCCAAATATTTAGTTCAACTCTTTCAAATTTCAAGGCTGAGAAACTTTCTAGAGCTAAAGTCCAAAATCAGCATGGACTTGCTGTAACGGTTCATTACAAGGCATGATCAGATTTTGCCATCAAGAGCTGTCCATCAATAGTTGTGCTGAAGTGAGAATTTGGACAGGTGATGTTTTGCCATGCCAAAGCAATAGAAAAACAGCACCTGAAGAATTCTTTCCCTTGTACCGTGTTTCAGCTGCTTGATTGAATAGAGCAGAAAATCAATTCCTCACCTGTGGGGTGGTTCCGGATAGGTGTAGATGCTGGCATGTCGCTTCACAGTTTTTGATCTCTTGCAGGTTCTTGCATTTTTCGCGGCTGAACTGCCACCTCCAAATGACATGTTAGAACTTTCTGATGTATTTCCTTTTTTAAAAAAGGGTTTTTTTTAAAAAGCCGCAGAGTAGCCAAGCTGCAAGAAAGATGATTAGAAACCAGATATAAAGAGAGTTATAAACTCATAGATGTTGAAGTGGACTCTGTTCCCATCCCTGCCTGCATCAGACACTCCTAGCCCTGGGAAATATCAGAAAGCTCAGAATACTTACGTGGTCTTAAAGGCACAGCACGTCAAAAGCTGAAGCACTGAAGCATTAATGCTGAACTTGCTTCTCCCACCTCTCCAGGGTAAAAAAAAAAAAGGAATCTGTTTGGGTATAGTAGCTGCAATCCTAAATTATTGTAGCAGAAGACACCAGCTTGCTTTATGATATGCATTTAGCCCTAATCAAATGACGAAGACAGTCCTAGCGCAGGAAATAATCAATTTTGATTATAATTAATGTTTCAGAATAGAAAGATTACACCAGTATGGATTCATTGGATTACATCAGGGTTTTTGTAAACTGGGCAGCTCATTATGGGAATGGATCGAAGTAACCAACTGGGTTGGAAATTCTTTGTAACCTGAAGGGATACTTCAATGCACATAGAAAGTTGTTTAAAAACCTAGCAGGAGGGATAATAAATAAGCACATAATGGAAGACCCTAGTGAGCTACAAGCAAGCTTTATGCAGATGTTCAACTGTTTTGGAAAACAATTATGTTCAAAGTTGGTTTCCTCAACCTGATGTATTTGAAGATTTATTTTTTTTTGCTTTTGACCTTGTGATGTGCACCTCAGAATCTATGTTTGTATCACTTGCATTTCCTTCTAGATGTTCAACTGGCTAATCCCCAAATCCTCGTGGAAGATTAGTATTTGGATGTGGTTCTAACCATGAATGACCAGAGTTGAAGTGTAAACTGGAAAACTGAAAAGGCATTCTGGATAAAGACAAGGGCAACCCATATCTCTATTCTTAGGGAAGAAGTTATGTGGAATCACTGGAATATGAACTGAATTCCAAAATATTTTACAATTGAATCGATGTTGTGCAAGTTGGGCTTCTATTATCGTTCTCTTTATTGAAGTCGGTTTTTATTTTCTGAAGGAAATTTCCTTGAGTTTATTTGTTCTTCAGGCAGGTGAGTTTCTTGGAACAGATAATACTTTTTTTTTTTAAAAAAAGGGTACACTATAGAATTGTAGGTGAGCAGAAGAATAAGGAATTCATATCTCTTCTTCCCGCCTGTGCTAGCATTTCACAGTTCCTCTATGCACTACTGGCTGTGAGATTTCAGCCACATAAATCAAGAGTTCATTCCCTTTCTGGTATTTTATTTCTTCCTCTGGAAGGCAGAACATTAAGTACTCGCCACTAGATTTGCTGCCAAGTTCTGGTTGCTTCCATGCACACTCTCAGCTCATCTGCCATATTATTATGGACTGAGAAATGTTTCCTTTCCATTGGCCACAATTAATTCTACATTTAATCAACTCAGATGCAAAGTCTTGAGCCCTTTACTTTCTTTGTCTTCTTTATGTTCCTCACCCTGCTCTGTTATTCTTTTACAACCAAATCCAGACTTTTAGAGAACATTAAGTATTGTTAAATGCTTTTATTAAAAGCTTAAATTTGCAGAGTTTGTTCACACGTATTGAGCCAAAGCTTGAGGGGGAAAAAAGCAGTTGATGACTGGCTTTGCACAGCATAAACTAAGCCACAGAGAATAGTTTACAAACATGCTAAACCACAAACATGTAAATTGTATGATGGCTGAGATTGTTGGGCAAATCCATTCAATGTCTTGCCATGTGCTGAAGAGGAAAATCTCCCCAAATATCCTTCCTATGGTAGTTGACAATTCCTGTTATATGAGAGAGAGAGAGAGAGAGAGAGAGAGGAAGGGAGGGAGGGAGAGAGAGAGAGAGAGAGATTATATGCATGTGTATATGTATGTATATACATACACACACCAACACCAACATGTGTGTGTGTGTGTGTGTTTGTGTGTGTAAAATAAAAATAATTTGTTGTTGGCACCTGAGTCACTTGTTGAGATGAGTGACTTTACAAATCATTTAAATAAGTAAAGAACAAATTGCATTTTAAATCTGTCAGAGTTCTTTGACTTCCACAGAAGACCAATATTTTAAACCTCCAGAACTGAAATGTGCCACAAAGAGGGAGGAATCAACTTATTTACCAAACACCTGAGTGCAGGACAAGAAACAATGGATGGAAACTAATCAAGGAGAGAAGCAACCTGAGATTGAGGAGAAATTTCTAAATGGTGAGAGCAGAGGTTTTGGGCACTGCATCACTTGGAGGCTTTTAGGAAGAGAGACTGGACAGCCACGTGTCTGCAATGGTAGGGTCTCCTGCTTAAGCAGAGGGTTGGGCTAGACGACCTCCGAGGTCCCTTCCAGTTCTATTCCGGTTAAACTGATTACATCCACATAACTAAAGTCTTGTCACTCTTTCCTTAAAGATTTTTTTTTTAAAAAAAAGCAAAGCACAGACTCCCCTGGATGGAAAGTCTGAGCGCGTCTTGTACTCTTGTATTTATCCAAATCTTTTTATTTATTTTATTTTATTTTTATTTTTGTCCAGAAATAAAAGAGGATGGGCATTAAAGGATAAAACGAACACAGCTGCCTCAGGGAGCACGAGACAACGAAGCCCCCCTCCCCACTTGCCCACTGCACCTCAGCTGCAGAGGGAAACCAAAAAAAAGGACAGCAACAGTGGAGAAGGCTCTCATTGGCTACGGCTAAAGCGGAGGGAGCTCTCTGATTGGCTGGCCTGCCCGGCGCGAAGTATAAGAACTTTAGGCTCTCCAACGCCGAGCCTAAAGAGTAGCAAGAGCTGCTCGCTTTGCGCGTCTCTCTGTGTTTCTGCGAGGGGCGCGCTTTTGTTGGGGGGGCCAGAGAGAGCGTTAAAGCCCTGGCCAGGATCCCCCAACCAAACAGCGGATGCGCGAGCCTGTTGATTCCGGAGTGTAAGTTGACGCCTGTTTTGGAAAGAAAATTAGCCTTAGTTCATATTCCTAGGCTTGTTTTATTTTAATGCCAAGTGTGCGCGCTTTGCTCTAATGCTAGCCAGAGTTTGTTTCCAGAGGGTAAATTGATCTCTGGCTCAAATTAGCCTCGGTTCATCATATCTGTACCAAAAAAAGTTAAACGGGGACCGAGAGGTGTGTGTGTGAACACTGGAGCTGGGAAACGATTAAAAACGGATTCTGCCTTCACCTGGTGGGCACCTGGCTCCGTCAACACGGGAACCTTTTGGTCAATTTTAAAAGTTTAATTGTGCTATTAATGTTGTATTTTTAAATGTTTTCTGTAGCTCCGAGGCTGGTTAGGTCAAAAGGGAGGGATAAAAAAAATATAATGAATTGTTTATGGTTAAGTCTATTGTTAACTAGAGCCCTTTGCCAGAGTCTCTCTGAGTATTTGGGTCTGAGATAAATTAGGCCAGGTGCATTTATTGAGAAAATGCACCAAAAGGAGGGAATTTGTGTGGTTTGGTCTATTTGTTAACCAAAGCCATTTGCCACAGTTTCTCTGGGCATTTCCATCTGAGGTAAATTTAGCCCAGGTGCATTTAATGAGAAAAGGCACAAAAGCAAATTTGTGTGGTTTGGTCTGTTAACCAAGCCATTTGCAATAGATTCTCCGGGCATTTCCACCTGTGGTAAATTTAGCCCAGGTGCATTTAATGACAAAATGCCCCCCAAAAGAGGGAAAAATTGTGGTTTGCTCTAATATTAACCAAGCCATTTGCAATAGATTCTCTGGGCATTTCCATTTGAGGTAAATTTAGCCCAGGTGCATTTAATGAGAAAAGGCACAAAAGCAAATTTGTGTGGTTTGGTCTGTTAACCAAGCCATTTGCAATAGATTCTCTGGGCATTTCCACCTGAGGTAAATTTAGCCCAGGTGCATTTAATAAGAAAAAAGCCCAAAAGAGGCAAATTTGCCAAAGATTCTCTGGGCATTTTCATCAGGTAAATTTAGCCCACGTTTATTTAATGAGAAAAGGCACAAAAAAGGATGCAATTTTTGTGGTTTGGTCTAATGTTAACCAAAGCCATTTGCCACAGTTTCTCTGGGCATTTCCATTTCAGGTAAATTTAGCCCAGGTGCATTTAATGACAAAAAAAACCCAAAAAGAGGGAAAAAAATGTGGTTTGCTCTAATATTAACCAAGCCATTTGCAATAGATTCTCTGGGCATTTCCACCTGAGGTAAATTTAGCCCAGGTGCATTTAATAAGAAAAAAAGCACAAAAGAGGCAAATTTGCCAAAGATTCCCTGGGCATTTTCATCAGGTAAATTTAGCTCATGTTTATTTAATGAGAAAAGGCACAAAAAAGGAGGCAATTTTTGTGGTTTGGTCTAATGTTAACCAAAGCCATTTGCCACAGTTTCTCTGGGCATTTCCATTTGAGGTAAATTTAGCCCAGGTGCATTTAATGACAAAAAGCCCCCCAAAAGAGGAAAAAAAATGTGGTTTGCTCTAATATTAACCAAGCCATTTGCAATAGATTCTCTGGGCATTTCCACCTGAGGTAAATTTAGCCCAGGTGCATTTAATAAGAAAAAAGCACAAAAGAGGCAAATTTGCCAAAGATTCTCTGGGCATTTTCATCAGGTAAATTTAGCCCACCTTTATTTAATGAGAAAAGGCACAAAAAAAGGAGGCAATTTTTGTGGTTTGGTCTAATGTTAACTAAGCCATTTGCAATAGTTTCTCTGACCATTTCCATTTCAGGTAAATTTAACCCAGGTGCATTTAATGAGAAAAGGCACAAAAGGCAAACTTTTGTGGTTTGGTCTATTGTTAACCATTTGCCACAGTCTGTGGGCATTAGGTCTATTTTATATAAAAATCCCTCCCCCCTCCCCTTGGTGAGTTAGTGTGGTTTGATACATTGTTTCAGAGCTTATTTTCATATAATCAGTTGGCATTTGGCTTCGTGGTGTACTTAATCATTTGCATTTTAATTTTCTGATTTTTTTTAAAAAAAATCTTAACTATAGTTTCCTGTATGTATTAATGTTTTTGTGCTCTAGTTTTTATCCCTATTGGTAAAAGTAATAGAATAACTAGGTCAGTGTTTCTCAACCTTGGTGACTTTAAATCCTGTGGATTTAGCTGGCTGGGGGATTCTGGGAGTTGAAGTCCATAGGACTTATAAGTCACCAAGGTTGAGAAACACTGAACTAGGTGGTGTCATTTTAATGGAATGTTCCTTATTTTGTTTATTTTTATGGTTTTGTAGCCAGAGAATGAGTCAATATTTTGAGTTGATTTTAGATGTGACCCATGTTTTTGTAGTAAGGTAGAAGTAATAATTTCTGTCAATGTAGTGTTAGCTATGGTCATTTATTTCCAGAGAATATTTTTTTGCAGTGTAGTATAGTCCTATATATGGCCCATGTCCTTCTGAGTTTCTCTCTTCTCATCTGGTTCTCTTCCAGTCCAAAGGGGGGGAGATTTCTGGACAAATTTTGGTAAAGACCTGTTAATTACATATTAAACTTGTTTTAAATGTTCCAATAACATTTTTTTTGTTTTGTAGCTATAAAATAAGTTATAGAAAGTTCATAGTAATATTACTACAGAATGTTTTTCTTAATATTTTTATTTTTAATTTCACAGGAATCATAGGCTATGGAATCCTGTTGACCACATCAGACAACAAGTATCATCCATAGTAAGACTCATGGGTTTATTATTATTTTTCCTTGAAGGTTTTCCTATCATATGTTGATAAAATCTGTAGGTTTTATGATGCATAACAGACAAATGTATCTGAATACAGGTTTGCAAATATGTTAAACACAGCACCGCAGGGTTTACCGTTGGTTAAGCTTGTGGACTTTCATTTGCGCATGCGCGGGAGTAATTTTGCGCGTGCGAAACCGCCGCCTCTGTGCCGCCGACACTGTGCCGCCTACGCGCCTGCGACTGTGCCGCCGCTTGTCTATCGAGTCTAAAAATTTGGGGACTGCTGCAATACAATACCTGTTCATACAAGGTATAAAGCTTTTATGTGAGACTCATACTGGAAAGAAGATTCCATGGCTCAGCGGGTTCTCTCTTCCAGTCCCTGAGAAATCACTGACTGCGCCTCCCGCTGGGGGACATGAGGTGTTTCATCTTAGTACCCCTTTCAGTCCCTGAGCTTCCACCAGTGGGACTCATACTGGAAAGGAGATTCCATGGCTGAGCTGGTTCTCTCTTCCATTCCCTGAGAAATCACTGGTTGGGACTCAAACTGGGGGGGGACATAAGGTGTTTCTCTTACTGGCCCTTTCAGTATCAAGGGGAATTATTGTTTACTTGCTTCTTAATCTGTTATAATATTTATGTTACAATATGCTTTTTGACTAGTGGATTACATGTTTTAATTATACTATAAATGTTCATGTCTATATGTTTATTGATGGCCAAATATATGGCTTTAGCTGAGGCTTCCATTCTCTGAGACCACGAACCAGTTTGATTGGCCTGCTCTTTAGAAGAACCAGCACACCAATGATGGTAATGTTCTGGCCAAGTACTTTGTGCCAAATTCGGAGTCCTTCATGGCCTCACCCAGTTCTCGCCACAGCTCCTAATTGCACCAAGAGCTAAACTGGTTCTGGGGGCTTGGCCTTAACGTGCCAGGCCCCCAACTTGCAATCTATAGAAATATATTGGTGTGCAGTTTAATTACTTTACCTGTGGCTGCCATTCTTACACCACGAACCAGTTTGATTGGCTTGGCTCTTTATAAGAACCGGCACACCAATGATGGTAATGTTTTGGCCAAGTACTTTGTGCCAACTTCGGAGTCCTTCATGGCCTCACCCAATTCTTGCCACAGCTCCTAATTGCACCAAGAGCTAAACTGGTTCTGGGGGCTTGGCCTTAACGTGCCAGGCCCCCAACTTCCAATCTATAGAAATATATTGGTGTGCATTTTAATTACTTTAGCTGTGGCTGCCATTCTTAGACCACGAACCAGTTTGATTGGCTTGGCTCTTTAGAAGAACCGGCACACCAATGATGGTAATGTTCTGGCCAAGTACTTTGTGCCAACTTCGGAGTCCTTCATGGCCTCACCCAATTCTCGCCACAGCTCCTAATTGCACCAAGAGCTGAACTGGTTCTGGGGGATTGGCCTTAACGTGCCAGGCCCCCAACTTCCAATTTATAGAAATATATTGGTCTGCATTTTAATTACTTTGGCTGTGGCTGCCATTCTTAGACCACGAACCAGTTTGATTGGCTTGGCTCTTTAGAAGAACCAGCACACCAATCATGGTAATGTTTTGGCCAAGTACTTTGTGCCAACTTCGGAGTCCTTCATGGCCTCACCCAATTCTCGCCACAGCTCCTAATTGCACCAAGAGCTAAACTGGTTCTGGGGGCTTGGCCTTAACGTGCCAGGCCCCCAACTTGCAATCTATAGAAATATATTGGTCTGCATTTTAATTACTTTAGCTGTGGCTGCCATTCTTAGACCACGAACCAGTTTGATTGGCTTGGCTCTTTAGAAGAACCGGCACACCAATGATGGTAATGTTCTGGCCAAGTATTTTGTGCCAACTTCGGAGTCCTTCATGGCCTCACCCAATTCTCGCCACAGCTCCTAATTGCGCCAAGAGCTGAACTGGTTCTGGGGGATTGGCCTTAACGTGCCAGGCCCCCAACTTGCAATCTATAGAAATATATTGGTCTGCATTTTAATTACTTTGGCTGTGGCTGCCATTCTTCGACCATGAACCAGTTTGATTGGCTTGGCTCTTTAGAAGAACCAGCACACCAATCATGGTAATGTTCTGGGCAACTATTTTGTGCCAGCTTCAGAGTCCTTCATGGCCTCACCCAGTTCTCGCCATAGCTCCTAATTGCACCAAGAGCCAAACTGTTTCTGGGGGATTGGCCTTAACGTGCCAGGCCCCCAACTTGCAATCTATAGAAATATATTGGTGTGCGCTTTAATTACTTTAGCTGTGGCTGCCATTGTTAGAACACGGACCAGTTTGATTGGCTTGGCTCTTTGCAAGAACCGGCACACCAATGATGGTAATGTTCTGGGCAACTTCTTTGTGCCAACTTCGGAGTCCTTCATGGCCTCACCTAATTCACGCCACAGCTCCTAAATGCCCAAGAGCTGAACTGGTTCGGGGGGCTTGGCCTTAACGTGCCAGGCCCCCAACTTGCAATCTATAGAAATATATTGGTGTGCAGTTTAATTACTTTACCTGTGGCTGCCATTCTTAGACCACGAACCAGTTTGATTGGCTTGGCTCTTTGCAAGAACCGGCACACCAATGATGGTAATGTTTTGGCCAGGTACTTTGTGCCAGCTTCAGAGTCCTTCATGGCCTCACCCAATTCTCGCCACAGCTCCTAATTGCACCAAGAGCTGAACTGGTTCTGGGGGATTGGCCCTAACGTGCCAGGCCCCCAACTTACAATCTATAGAAATATATTGGTGTGCATTTTAATTACTTTAGCTGTGGCTGCCATTCTTAGACCACGAACCAGTTTGATTGGCCTGCTCTTTAGAAGAACCAGCACACCAATCATGGTAATGTTCTGGGCAACTATTTTGTGCCAGCTTCAGAGTCCTTCATGGCCTCACCCAGTTCTCGCCATAGCTCCTAATTGCACCAAGAGCCAAACTGTTTCTGGGGGATTGGCCTTAACGTGCCAGGCCCCCAACTTGCAATCTATAGAAATATATTGGTGTGCAGTTTAATTACTTTACCTGTGGCTGCCATTCTTACACCACGAACCAGTATGATTGGCTTGGCTCTTTATAAGAACCGGCACACCAATGATGGTAATGTTTTGGCCAAGTACTTTGTGCCAACTTCGGAGTCCTTCATGGCCTCATCCAATTCTCGCCACAGCTCCTAATTCTACCAAGAGCTGAACTGGTTCGGGGGACTTGGCCTTAACGTGCCAGGCCCCCAACTTGCAATCTATAGAAATATATTGGTGTGCAGTTTAATTACTTTATCTTTGGCTGCCATTCTTAGACCACGAACCAGTTTGATTGGCTTGGCTCTTTGCAAGAACCGGCACACCAATGATGGTAATGTTTTGGCCAAGTACTTTGTGCCAACTTCGGAGTCCTTTATGGCCTCACCCAATTCTCGCCACAGCTCCTAATTGCACCAAGAGCTAAACTGGTTCTGGGGGCTTGGCCTTAACGTGCCAGGCCCCCAACTTCCAATTTATAGAAATATATTGGTGTGCATTTTAATTACTTTAGCTGTGGCTCCCATTCTCTCAGACCACGAACCAGTTTGATTGGCTTGGCTCTTTAGAAGAACCGGCACACCAATGATGGTAATGTTCTGGCCAAGTACTTTGTGCCAACTTCGGAGTCCTTCATGGCCTCACCCAATTCTCGCCACAGCTCCTAATTGCACCAAGAGCTGAACTGGTTCTGGGGGATTGGCCTTAACGTGCCAGGCCCCCAACTTGCAATCTATAGAAATATATTGGTGTGCAGTTTAATTACTTTATCTTTGGCTGCCATTCTTAGACCACGAACCAGTTTGATTGGCTTGGCTCTTTGCAAGAACCGGCACACCAATGATGGTAATGTTTTGGCCAAGTACTTTGTGCCAACTTCGGAGTCCTTTATGGCCTCACCCAATTCTCGCCACAGCTCCTAATTGCACCAAGAGCTAAACTGGTTCTGGGGGCTTGGCCTTAACGTGCCAGGCCCCCAACTTCCAATTTATAGAAATATATTGGTGTGCATTTTAATTACTTTAGCTGTGGCTCCCATTCTCTCAGACCACGAACCAGTTTGATTGGCTTGGCTCTTTAGAAGAACCGGCACACCAATGATGGTAATGTTCTGGCCAAGTACTTTGTGCCAACTTCGGAGTCCTTCATGGCCTCACCCAATTCTCGCCACAGCTCCTAATTGCACCAAGAGCTGAACTGGTTCTGGGGGATTGGCCTTAACGTGCCAGGCCCCCAACTTGCAATCTATAGAAATATATTGGTGTGCAGTTTAATTACTTTATCTTTGGCTGCCATTCTTAGACCACGAACCAGTTTGATTGGCTTGGCTCTTTGCAAGAACCGGCACACCAATGATGGTAATGTTTTGGCCAAGTACTTTGTGCCAACTTCGGAGTCCTTTATGGCCTCACCCAATTCTCGCCACAGCTCCTAATTGCACCAAGAGCTAAACTGGTTCTGGGGGCTTGGCCTTAACGTGCCAGGCCCCCAACTTCCAATTTATAGAAATATATTGGTGTGCATTTTAATTACTTTAGCTGTGGCTCCCATTCTCTCAGACCACGAACCAGTTTGATTGGCTTGGCTCTTTAGAAGAACCGGCACACCAATGATGGTAATGTTCTGGCCAAGTACTTTGTGCCAACTTCGGAGTCCTTCATGGCCTCACCCAATTCTCGCCACAGCTCCTAATTGCACCAAGAGCTAAACTGGTTCTGGGGGCTTGGCCTTAACGTGCCAGGCCCCCAACTTGCAATCTATAGAAATATATTGGTGTGCATTTTAATTACTTTAGCTGTGGCTGCCATTCTTAGACCACGAACCAGTTTGATTGGCTTGGCTCTTTAGAAGAACCGGCACACCAATGATGGTAATGTTCTGGCCAAGTACTTTGTGCCAACTTCGGAGTCCTTCATGGCCTCACCCAATTCTCGCCACAGCTCTTAATTGCACCAAGAGCTGAACTGGTTCTGGGGGCTTGGCCTTAACGTGCCAGGCCCCCAACTTGCAATCTATAGAAATATATTGGTCTGCATTTTAATTACTTTGGCTGTGGCTGCCATTCTTAGACCACGAACCAGTTTGATTGGCGTGGCTCTTTAGAAGAACCGGCACACCAATGATGGTAATGTTCTGGGCAACTATTTTGTGCCAGCTTCAGAGTCCTTCATGGCTTCACCCAGTTCTCGCCATAGCTCCTAATTGCACCAAGAGCCAAACTGGTTCTGGGGGATTGGCCTTAACGTGCCAGGCCCCCAACTTGCAATCTATAGAAATATATTGGTGTGCACTTTAATCACTTTAGCTGTGGCTGCCATTGTTAGAACACGGACCAGTTTGATTGGCGTGGCTCTTTAGAAGAACCAGCACACCAATGATGTTAATATTCTGGGCAACTTCTTTGTGCCAACTTCGGAGTCCTTCATGGCCTCACCCAATTAACGCCACAGCTCCTAAATGCCCAAGAGCTGAACTGGTACGGGGGGCTTGGCCTTAACGTGCCAGGCCCCCAACTTGCAATCTATAGAAATATATTGGTGTGCAGTTTAATTACTTTACCTGTGGCTGCCATTCTTAGACCACGAACCAGTTTGATTGGCTTGGCTCTTTACAAGAACCGGCACACCAATGATGGTAATGTTTTGGCCAAGTACTTTGTGCCAACTTCGGAGTCCTTTATGGCCTCACCCAATTCTCGCCACAGCTCCTAATTGCACCAAGAGCTAAACTGGTTCTGGGGGCTTGGCCTTAACGTGCCAGGCCCCCAACTTCCAATTTATAGAAATATATTGGTGTGCATTTTAATTACTTTAGCTGTGGCTCCCATTCTCTCAGACCACGAACCAGTTTGATTGGCTTGGCTCTTTAGAAGAACCGGCACACCAATGATGGTAATGTTCTGGCCAAGTACTTTGTGCCAACTTCGGAGTCCTTCATGGCCTCACCCAATTCTCGCCACAGCTCCTAATTGCACCAAGAGCTGAACTGGTTCTGGGGGATTGGCCTTAACGTGCCAGGCCCCCAACTTGCAATCTATAGAAATATATTGGTGTGCAGTTTAATTACTTTATCTTTGGCTGCCATTCTTAGACCACGAACCAGTTTGATTGGCTTGGCTCTTTGCAAGAACCGGCACACCAATGATGGTAATGTTTTGGCCAAGTACTTTGTGCCAACTTCGGAGTCCTTTATGGCCTCACCCAATTCTCGCCACAGCTCCTAATTGCACCAAGAGCTAAACTGGTTCTGGGGGCTTGGCCTTAACGTGCCAGGCCCCCAACTTCCAATTTATAGAAATATATTGGTGTGCATTTTAATTACTTTAGCTGTGGCTCCCATTCTCTCAGACCACGAACCAGTTTGATTGGCTTGGCTCTTTAGAAGAACCGGCACACCAATGATGGTAATGTTCTGGCCAAGTACTTTGTGCCAACTTCGGAGTCCTTCATGGCCTCACCCAATTCTCGCCACAGCTCCTAATTGCACCAAGAGCTGAACTGGTTCTGGGGGATTGGCCTTAACGTGCCAGGCCCCCAACTTGCAATCTATAGAAATATATTGGTGTGCAGTTTAATTACTTTATCTTTGGCTGCCATTCTTAGACCACGAACCAGTTTGATTGGCTTGGCTCTTTGCAAGAACCGGCACACCAATGATGGTAATGTTTTGGCCAAGTACTTTGTGCCAACTTCGGAGTCCTTTATGGCCTCACCCAATTCTCGCCACAGCTCCTAATTGCACCAAGAGCTAAACTGGTTCTGGGGGCTTGGCCTTAACGTGCCAGGCCCCCAACTTCCAATTTATAGAAATATATTGGTGTGCATTTTAATTACTTTAGCTGTGGCTCCCATTCTCTCAGACCACGAACCAGTTTGATTGGCTTGGCTCTTTAGAAGAACCGGCACACCAATGATGGTAATGTTCTGGCCAAGTACTTTGTGCCAACTTCGGAGTCCTTCATGGCCTCACCCAATTCTCGCCACAGCTCCTAATTGCACCAAGAGCTAAACTGGTTCTGGGGGCTTGGCCTTAACGTGCCAGGCCCCCAACTTGCAATCTATAGAAATATATTGGTGTGCATTTTAATTACTTTAGCTGTGGCTGCCATTCTTAGACCACGAACCAGTTTGATTGGCTTGGCTCTTTAGAAGAACCGGCACACCAATGATGGTAATGTTCTGGCCAAGTACTTTGTGCCAACTTCGGAGTCCTTCATGGCCTCACCCAATTCTCGCCACAGCTCTTAATTGCACCAAGAGCTGAACTGGTTCTGGGGGCTTGGCCTTAACGTGCCAGGCCCCCAACTTGCAATCTATAGAAATATATTGGTCTGCATTTTAATTACTTTGGCTGTGGCTGCCATTCTTAGACCACGAACCAGTTTGATTGGCGTGGCTCTTTAGAAGAACCGGCACACCAATGATGGTAATGTTCTGGGCAACTATTTTGTGCCAGCTTCAGAGTCCTTCATGGCTTCACCCAGTTCTCGCCATAGCTCCTAATTGCACCAAGAGCCAAACTGGTTCTGGGGGATTGGCCTTAACGTGCCAGGCCCCCAACTTGCAATCTATAGAAATATATTGGTGTGCACTTTAATCACTTTAGCTGTGGCTGCCATTGTTAGAACACGGACCAGTTTGATTGGCGTGGCTCTTTAGAAGAACCAGCACACCAATGATGTTAATATTCTGGGCAACTTCTTTGTGCCAACTTCGGAGTCCTTCATGGCCTCACCCAATTAACGCCACAGCTCCTAAATGCCCAAGAGCTGAACTGGTACGGGGGGCTTGGCCTTAACGTGCCAGGCCCCCAACTTGCAATCTATAGAAATATATTGGTGTGCAGTTTAATTACTTTACCTGTGGCTGCCATTCTTAGACCACGAACCAGTTTGATTGGCTTGGCTCTTTACAAGAACCGGCACACCAATGATGGTAATGTTTTGGCCAAGTACTTTGTGCCAACATCGGAGTCCTTCATGGCCTCACCCAATTCTCGCCACAGCTCCTAATTCTACCAAGAGCTAAACTGGTTCTGGGGGATTGGCCTTAACGTGCCAGGCCCCCAACTTCCAATTTATAGAAATATATTGGTGTGCATTTTAATTACTTTAGCTGTGGCTCCCATTCTCTCAGACCACGAACCAGTTTGATTGGCTTGGCTCTTTAGAAGAACCGGCACACCAATGATGGTAATGTTCTGGCCAAGTACTTTGTGCCAACTTCGGAGTCCTTCATGGCCTCACCCAATTCTCGCCACAGCTCCTAATTGCACCAAGAGCTGAACTGGTTCTGGGGGATTGGCCCTAACGTGCCAGGCCCCCAACTTCCAATCTATAGAAATATATTGGTGTGCATTTTAATTACTTTAGCTGTGGCTGCCATTCTTAGACCACGAACCAGTTTGATTGGCTTGGCTCTTTAGAAGAACCAGCACACCAATCATGGTAATGTTCTGGGCAACTATTTTGTGCCAGCTTCAGAGTCCTTCATGGCCTCACCCAGTTCTCGCCATAGCTCCTAATTGCACCAAGAGCCAAACTGTTTCTGGGGGATTGGCCTTAACGTGCCAGGCCCCCAACTTGCAATCTATAGAAATATATTGGTGTGCGCTTTAATTACTTTAGCTGTGGCTGCCATTGTTAGAATACGGACCAGTTTGATTGGCGTGGCTCTTTAGAAGAACCAGCACACCAATGATGTTAATATTCTGGGCAACTTCTTTGTGCCAACTTCGGAGTCCTTCATGGCCTCACCCAATTCACGCCACAGCTCCTAAATGCCCAAGAGCTGAACTGGTTCGGGGGGCTTGGCCTTAACGTGCCAGGCCCCCAACTTGCAATCTATAGAAATATATTGGTGTGCAGTTTAATTACTTTAGCTGTGGCTGCCATTCTTAGACCACGAACCAGTTTGATTGGCTTGGCTCTTTGCAAGAACCGGCACACCAATGATGGTAATGTTTTGGCCAAGTACTTTGTGCCAAATTCGGAGTCCTTCATGGCCTCACCCAATTCTCGCCACAGCTCCTAATTGCACCAAGAGCTAAACTGGTTCTGGGGGCTTGGCCTTAACGTGCCAGGCCCCCAACTTGCAATCTATAGAAATATATTGGTGTGCAGTTTAATTACTTTACCTGTGGCTGCCATTCTTACACCACGAACCAGTTTGATTGGCTTGGCTCTTTATAAGAACCGGCACACCAATGATGGTAATGTTTTGGCCAAGTACTTTGTGCCAACTTCGGAGTCCTTCATGGCCTCACCCAATTCTCGCCACAGCTCCTAATTCTACCAAGAGCTAAACTGGTTCTGGGGGCTTGGCCTTAACGTGCCAGGCCCCCAACTTGCAATCTATAGAAATATATTGGTGTGCAGTTTAATTACTTTAGCTGTGGCTGCCATTGTTAGAACACGGACCCGTTTGATTGGCTTGGCTCTTTAGAAGAACCGCCACACCAATGATGGTAATGTTCTGGCCAAGTACTTTGTGCCAACTTCGGAGTCCTTCATGGCCTCACCCAATTCTCGCCACAGCTCCTAATTGCACCAAGAGCTGAACTGGTTCTGGGGGCTTGGCCTTAACGTGCCAGGCCCCCAACTTGCAATCTATAGAAATATATTGGTGTGCATTTTAATTACTTTAGCTGTGGCTGCCATTCTTAGACCACGAACCAGTTTGATTGGCCTGCTCTTTAGAAGAACCAGCACACCAATCATGGTAATGTTCTGGGCAACTATTTTGTGCCAGCTTCAGAGTCCTTCATGGCCTCACCCAGTTCTCGCCATAGCTCCTAATTGCACAAAGAGCCAAACTGTTTCTGGGGGATTGGCCTTAACGTGCCAGGCCCCCAACTTGCAATCTATAGAAATATATTGGTGCGCGCTTTAATTACTTTAGCTGTGGCTGCCATTGTTAGAACACGGACCAGTTTGATTGGCGTGGCTCTTTAGAAGAACCAGCACACCAATGATGTTAATATTCTGGGCAACTTCTTTGTGCCAACTTCGGAGTCCTTCATGGCCTCACCCAATTCACGCCACAGCTCCTAAATGCCCAAGAGCTGAACTGGTTCTGGGGGCTTGGCCTTAACGTGCCAGGCCCCCAACTTGCAATCTATAGAAATATATTGGTGTGCAGTTTAATTACTTTATCTGTGGCTGCCATTCTTAGACCACGAACCAGTTTGATTGGCTTGGCTCTTTGCAAGAACCGGCACACCAATGATGGTAATGTTTTGGCCAAGTACTTTGTGCCAACTTCGGAGTCCTTTATGGCCTCACCCAATTCTCGCCACAGCTCCTAATTGCACCAAGAGCTAAACTGGTTCTGGGGGCTTGGCCTTAACGTGCCAGGCCCCCAACTTGCAATCTATAGAAATATATTGGTGTGCAGTTTAATTACTTTAGCTGTGGCTGCCATTGTTAGAACACGGACCAGTTTGATTGGCTTGGCTCTTTAGAAGAACCGGCACACCAATGATGGTAATGTTCTGGCCACGTACTTTGTGCCAACTTCGGAGTCCTTCATGGCCTCACCCAATTCACGCCACAGCTCCTAAATGCCCAAGAGCTAAACTGGTTCTGGGGGCTTGGCCTTAACGTGCCAGGCCCCCAACTTGCAATCTATAGAAATATATTGGTGTGCCCTTTAATTACTTTAGCTGTGGCTGCCATTGTTAGAACACGGACCAGTTTGATTGGCTTGGCTCTTTAGAAGAACCGGCACACCAATGATGGTAATGTTCTGGCCAAGTACTTTGTGCCAACTTCGGAGTCCTTCATGGCCTCACCCAATTCTCGCCACAGCTCCTAATTGCACCAAGAGCTAAACTGGTTCTGGGGGATTGGCCTTAACGTGCCAGGCCCCCAACTTCCAATCTATAGAAATATATTGGTGTGCATTTTAATTACTTTAGCTGTGGCTCCCATTCTCTCAGACCACGAACCAGTTTGATTGGCTTGGCTCTTTAGAAGAACCAGCACACCAATATGCTAATGTTTTGGGGAAGTATTTAGTGCCATCTTCGGAGTCCTTCATGGCCTCACCCAGTTCTCGCCACAGCTCCTAAATGCACCAAGAGCTAAACTGTTTCTGGGGGATTGGCCTTAACGTGCCAGGCCCCCAATTTGCAATCTATAGAAATATATTGGTCTGCATTTTAATTACTTTAGCTGTGGCTGCCATTCTTAGACCACGAACCAGTTTGATTGGCTTGGCTCTTTACAAGAACCGGCACACCAATGATGGTAATGTTCTGGCCAAGTACTTTGTGCCAACTTCGGAGTCCTTTATGGCCTCACCCAATTCTCGCCACAGCTCCTAATTGCACCAAGAGCTAAACTGGTTCTGGGGCCTTGGCCTTAACGTGCCAGGCCCCCAACTTGCAATCTATAGAAATATATTGGTGTGCAGTTTAATTACTTTACCTGTGGCTGCCATTCTTACACCACGAACCAGTTTGATTGGCTTGGCTCTTTATAAGAACCGGCACACCAATGATGGTAATGTTTTGGCCAAGTACTTTGTGCCAACTTCGGAGTCCTTCATGGCCTCACCCAATTCTCGCCACAGCTCCTAATTGCACCAAGAGCTAAACTGGTTCTGGGGGATTGGCCTTAACGTGCCAGGCCCCCAACTTCCAATCCATAGAAATATATTGGTGTGCATTTTAATTACGTAAGCTATGGCTGCCATTCTCAGACCATGAACCAGTTTGATTGGCTTGTCTCTTTAGAAGAACCAGCACACCAATATGCTAATGTTTTGGGGAAGTATTTAGTGCCATCTTCGGAGTCCTTCATGGCCTCACCCAGTTCTCGCCACAGCTCCTAAATGCACCAAGAGCTAAACTGGTTCTGGGGGATTGTCCTTAATGTGCCAGGTCCCCAACTTGCAATCTATAGAAATATATTGGTCTACACTTTAATTACTTTAGCTGTGGCTGCCATTAGCTGTTTCCTTTTGGTTTGTTTTAATGTGATGATTTAATGGTGAGACAGTAAAAGTTTTATGTGGATTTCTGCACTTTGTTAGTTTATTCCTCCTAACACAACTATTAACCATTCCTAGACAAACTGAAGCTAGTGCCAGATGATCAGGAATAAACAAGGTAAATAACAATGTTTCATTTAAGGAATTTGAAATCTGGGATAAAATAAGTAGCCATGGTTTGTAGGAAATAAAGACAAACATGCTTGAAGCAAATTTCTTCTAATTTTTTGTTTTAGCCTTTATCGCACCATCAAATGCTGTCTTACAATGCTTTCTCTTACATTTCAAATTGTTTTGGAGAATTTTGTAACCCTTATCATTCTTCATTTTTTTTAAAGTAGTAGAATATAGTGGGGAGCTGTGAAATAATTTTTTGCTGTGGCTCAAATTTTTTAAAAAAGTGGTCCAGTTCTGAGGGCTTGATGCACTTTTAGAATACAGAACTGAATTTGTAGAATAAAAAAAAAATTGCCCAGGGATGATGGGTGATGTCACCTTCATCTTCTCCATAGCACATCATAGATGGAAACTCTTATTCATTGGTTTTAATTCTAAACTTATATTTTCCTTTTTCTCCAAACAGAAGAAATTCTTCAGCTGATTGTCCATTCTGCCTGGGACATCATTTAAGAATAGCGACATGTGTTTCATCGTTGCCATTCATCATTTAATTCTGTTCTTCTTTTAGTGCTGATGCTCTGTTTTACTATTTTATAGCTATGTATTACTTATCTTGTGTTTTACATTTTTTGAAATATTGTTGATTGGATTTTGTTGTAAATCATTGAAGGATGGCTATCCCAGAAGTGTGAAATATAAAAATATATGAAATTAAAGACTTGCTATTAGAAATAAACTGCTATGTCTCTTTGATGATATTAGTGAAGATATGGCGAAGAGTTTGGATCTGTCCAGCTGCCATTGGCTACTGTGAATACCTGCTCTCCAAGGATGTTGGCTTTTGCTGTGTCCAGAAATATACCCGCTGATAGGCCAGTGAGGAAGATAAATGGCACAGGAGGAAACAAGTGAGCTCACTGTTACAATGCTTTATCTCACACCGTCTGCTGCTCTACCAGTGTGCCAGCCAAGTTATCTTTAAACATGAAAATAGGTTTCCAGAACACTACTGGACCAGTGTTCAGAAGTAGCCCGAAGGATAATTTATCAGCATGAAACATATCCACACCAATAATCTTGTCACTTGAACAGTTTTAAAGTTTGCTTCAGCCTTCTTCCCAAGAACCCACTTAAAATTGTTCAAGATTATCCAAGCATTAAAATTACTTGGTTTATTTCTTGCTGGCAGGTAATCAATCCTAGGTGGGAGGGAAATCCAAGCAAGGAATTCACCAACTGTTGCCTTTAAATTTATCCTACATTAAAATGTGGAGGACGTCACACTAACAAATCTTACTGATGCAGAATACAATTTGGGTTGGTGCAAATTATGTTGATAATACATTTCTGGAAACTGAAGAGCTGAAGCAATATGTATTTATGAAGCTGTGAAGAAGCACACTAGTGCTCACCACTGTCCCCATGCCCAATATTACCTGGGCTACTTTTTACCAATGTTTTTGACTTGCGCATCAGCAATATTCACAAACTTGCACACGTGCAAGTCTGTATGTGTGCTTTGTTCTCAGCAGCAAATCAAAATCCCAGGTGTCCAGAGAATGTAAAATTCCTGACTTCCACTGACAAGTAGCTTTTTTAGACAATCGTGGACCTGCCAACAATTATTTCAAGAAATAGTTGTGAATGTAGGTATCCACCCCCACTCACTCAGTGCCATTATCTTCTCTTACAACTCCCACACAATTTACTATTGCCTACATAGATGAGGCTGCATGCACTCTTCATTGTCTGGAGAGAACAGGCATAGCAAACTTGAAGTTTCAGCCGGCAGTTTACACACTTCAATGTCAATTAGTTTGTTCAATTTGCACAATGACTGAAAGAGTGTGCATATGAATGTAGGAAGTGTGCCACCAACTAAGGTCTCACCAACTAAACCAAAAGTAGAACTAGAAAAAGGCAGGAGGTTGGTAATCCTACTACCAAGATAGATACATTTCATTGTTTTTTTCTTTTGGTGAGGGTGGGGCTGGAGACTCTGGGCCAAGAAAGTACCAACTCCAATTTTCAGGAATCGCATCCATGAAAGTTTATCCATGACTTATTCAGTGAAACCCATTTTACATCATTATGCAATACACAACCACAAAGCAGGCTCACACAACAATGGTTCCCAAAAATGGCTTTTTTTAAAAAAATTGCAACTGGACATACATTGCCCTTTCCATATGAATTGTTAAGGAAAGAAAATACAACAAATACAGATGGGCCTCAACTTACAACAGTTCATTTAGTGGCCCTTTGAAGTTACAAGGGCACTGAAAAAGTGAGTTCTTGTCGGGTTTTTTTCCACTTATGACCATTGCAGGATTCTCTATGGTCACATGACCAAAATTCCGATGATTGGCAACTGACTCCTGCTTACGATGGTTGCTGCGTCTCGTGATCATTGTTTGTAAACTGACAACATCAATGGGGGAGGCAGATTTACTTAACTCTGTTACTAACGTAATAACCCTGCTGGCAAGAAAGGTTGTAAAATGAGGCAAAACTCACTTAACAAACTTCTCACTTCGCAACAGAAATGGGCTAATGTAAGTCAAGGTCTATTCGTAATTGTCCTATGAGAAGGATGCCCAGAGAAGAGTCGTTCGTGTCCCGAAGCCTAGAGAGGCAGGAGAGCTTTGCAAAGTCTCGTGGAGGAGCTGATAATCAGACAGCTGATTGGTGGAGAAAGTTCTTCAAGCGGTGGCAGCCCCCATTTTACCAAGGAATTGTTGGGGTGCTGAAAATGGCGGCTGCTTCCAGGAAGCATGCAAGGTAACAGTCCTGAGTGCTGCAGGGATGGTGAAGGAGACTGGCGGGGGGGGGGGGCTGCAGCTTCCCTGTGATCTGTTGTGAGTGCAAAAGACTGAAGGGCTGCATCTGTCTATGAAATGCATCAGTAGGTACTTTTCGGGTATCCGTTGGTTTGAACAGCCACTAAACAGCCTGTCTTTTCTCAAGAACGACCTTCACATGGGAAAATCCTATTGGGGTACAAATCCACTTAGGGTTATATCTCCATGAGAGCAAAACACATATAGCAAATAGATTTGTAATGCATAGATATGCTTGGGGGGGACTTTACGAGACTGCCTTCTCCACACTTCCTAGTAAAATACATAGGAAAATCCCTTTGGGGTGCAAATCTGATTAGGGTTGGGTCCAGGAGTGGGTTCCTGCCAGTTCTAACCTCTTCTATAGAAGAGGTTCCACAAATCTACAGTGTCGTTTAGAACCGGTTCCAGCTCCCTCCGCCCACATGTTCGCACATCATCAAGATGAAGAGCGAGAGGAGGAATTCTGGGAGTTGAAGTCCACAAGTCTTAAAGCTGTCAAGTTTGAACACCCCTGGGGTTTTTCTTGCAAGGGTCTTGTAACTTGACAGCTTTAAGACTTGCGTGCTTCAAATGCCAGAGTTCCTGAGCCAACATTTTAGTTGCTAAGCAAGAGCATTGTTAAGTGAGTTTAACCACATTTTACAAGTTGGCCACGCCCACCCAGTCACATGACTGTCAAGCCATTCTCACCCAGTCACATGGCCAGCAAGCCACTCCCACCCAGTCACATGACTGGCAAGCCACTCCCACAAAGCAGGCCACATCTACAGAAGAGGTTCTAAAAATTTTTGAAACCCACCACTGGTTGGGTCCCCACGAGTTCAGAGAGCAAAACAGACATCTCCAATAGATTTGCATCACCTAGGTATGCTTCAATAAAGACTTTCTTGCTTTCCCAGTATGCCCATATGTTGTGAAAAGAAAGAGCTAGAAAAAGAAACTCAAACTTAGAGATAACAGCAGCATTTGATTTTCTTTTACATAGTTCCTGTTTGATTAGGGCAACTATGGTTGAAATATCAACTTCATTTCAAATTTTAGTCGCTTGCTCACTTCTAAATTTGGAGGTCTGTTGCATGCAACCCCCATCCCTCTCCTCTAGTTTCCAACTTCAATTGATCTTGCCAGCCTGAGTTTTTTCACGTCTCTCTTGTCCTTGGGAAGAATATCACAAATACAACCAGGGATTTTTCTAGAAGCAGTTTCGCCCAATTATTTTAGAGCTAACCTGACTCACTACCAACCAGATGCAGGATTCATCAGACTGAATGAGAACTGATGTATTTGGAGGCGGGGGAGAGATAGAATTCAGGAAAATCTCTGCTTAGACTCGTTGCATTATTGATAGAGATAACGATCACAACTTTCTTAAAAACTCAGTGGACACTATTTGCACACTGAGTTTCCATCCATTAAATGTGGAGAAATGTTATCATATGTACATGAACAAGCTCTTAGCAGTGCTGGGATTTTAAGGGCCATCTGGCAAAACACGCATGGATATCAATTATAAAAGATAAGAATTTGCTTATATCCCATATGGGAGGCTTTGGAGAAAGGAGGTTGAGTGTGTTATTGCCATAATGGATATATGCCAGTCTTCTGAGTCTTGTCAATTTCATCACCCTTTGGGATACTATCACTATCCTCATGCAGCTCTCAAGCTCACAGCACAGGTTCCGCATGCTGAAAATCACAAATACTGTCCAGGAAGATCTCTCAGGAGATGCTGATCTACTCATGCCTATATGGCAAGTCATTAAATGGAAACTGACAGCTTGTCAGTAATGTATTTCCAGGCTGGCCATTCACTCTTCCTGAATAAACTGCAGTATAAAGATTTTCTGTTCCAATTGAGCCAGGTTTGGGTCACAAGAGCTTCCTGAGCATTAGTGTATGCTCTACTATCCATAGCTAGTTATAGAATATAGAATAATAGAGTCGGAAGGGAAATATGCAATATATAACTTGGTTTATGTGTAAATCACCCAGAGTCACTTAAATAATGAGATGGCTGAGGGAAGGAAGAATGGATGGACAGAGATTGAAGGATGGATGGATGGATGGATGGATGGATGGAGAGAGAGAGAGAGAGAGAGAGAGAGAGAGAGAGAGAGAGAGAGAGAGATGGATGGATGGATGGATGGATGGACAGATGGACAGATACAGGGGGAGAGAGAGATCTTATTCAGATTACATTCTGTTCTGTCCAACTCAATAGGAAAGAAAGGAAATCATCTAAAATTTTAACCTACGTCATTTGGTCCTCAATGGGAAAATGACTTTCTCCATGGCTACTTTGCCAGGCTACAGCCATAGAGCAGCCTTTTCCATTCAAGCCTCTCCAGATATGTAGACCAACTCCTACAATTCCCCAGGCAGCAAATCTTTGATGAGAGGTTTTTTTTGAAGTCCACAGAGCTTGAAGGTACCCAGGTGGAGGAAAGACTGTTTCCAGATTTTTGTATTCGTGAATAAATTTAGAAATAATTAGAAATCTGCCCTTGAAGGGATGGGATGGTAAAATCACTACAGTCCAAATTGTAGTAACGTCACTTTTTCCACCATCCCACACAAACTCCATAAGCCTTTCCTCTCCATAAAAAATGACAGAGAGCTACTCCAGTATAGAACCTTTAGTAGGGAGGAAGCTCTTGGTAATAAATACTTCCAAAGGAAGAATAGAAAAATTATCATTCATCCTGCTTCTAAAAATCAAAGGCAACCTGAATAAGAATGACTGATAATCAACAGGGTTTTGCCAGCCAGCAAAATATTAATCTCAATTGGAAATTAAAACCTCTGCACAGCAGTCATTTTACCCAGCGGATGATCTTGGCATTGCAGGAGATATAGACATTTGTTGCCTTCTGTTTCTAATGCCAATCCTAAATTATTTTTCTCACTATTTGTACACACTTTCTACCTTATGGAAACAACTCCATTCGCTCACATCCTGCCTCCAATCCATTGTACAGGAAATGGAACAGAGATGTAATCCTAGAGTTGACACCAACGAGAAGCAGCATAAGCCCCAAGAATGCAAACAGAGCCAGGTTTTTAATCAGTGTCACTCCACTTGGCACCATGGGTGTCAGTGTCAAAACCCCCACTGCTATCTTCAAGCAGTCCTAAATTAGATAATTAGCCAGACATGGGAACTCAGGAGCTAAACAGCCACAGCAGTTGTCAACCCGCAGCTAAAGCAGAAAGGGACAGGTTTAGCAACAGAGGTAGAGAACAGCTTTGAAAGGCAGAAGAAAGAGGAAAAACAATGACTGATGCAACTCTGATTTTATTTTATTGTTCTGCCTAACCATATTGCAGCCTGGAGCATGATCTCGTGTGAAACCTCTATATCAATTAGATTAACAGCATTAGTCCCGCAGGAAAGAGAGCAGATCCAGCACAGCAGACACGATGGTACGTAGCAAATCAATCTCAAGAATATGATGTAAGATGATTGTTTCACCACCACAGCAGCATAACTGATAATAGCAGTAGCACTTCACATTGCGTTACAGCCCTCTCTAAGCAGTTTACAGAGTCAGCTTCTTGCCCCCAACAATCTGGGTCCTCATTTTACCAAGGATGGAAGATTGAGTCAACCCTGAGCCAGTCAGGATTGAAGGAATTGAACTCTTGGAAATGTGAGCAGAATTTAGCCTGCAGTACCGCCTTTTAACTACTGTGCCACCACGGCTTTTTAACTTACCAGAGGCGCTATTCAGCAGGTTCTGGTCACTTCTGGAGAACCGGTAGCAGAAATTTTGAGTAGTACGGAGAACTGGTAAATACCACCTCTGACTGGCCCCGCCCTCATCTAGTCTCTGCCTCCAGAGTCCCAGCTGATCGGGAGGGAATGGGGATTTTGCAGTATCCTTCCCCAGCCCACCACGCCCACCAAGCCATGCCCACAGAACCGCTAGTAAAAAAAATTGAATCCCACCACTGATCCTTACCCTCGCTACCCAGGAGAGCTGCACCTGTGTTTGGGAAACAGCCATCTTGTCTCTCTGTCATGTACTCTCCACTGTTTCGAACATTTGTTACTGAGGTGTGGAATTATAAATGTGGATGCAGCAGCTACATCATAGAAATAACATCGACTTGGGTTTCAAGCTATGTTTCTAAAAGGAGTAGCCATCTCAAAGAAACCTCAAGCCCTGTGACATCTATAAATATTGGACTGTAATCGCAATCCACCAACAATCATGGTTAATTAGGCATCACAGAGATCAGTGTTTCTCAATCTTAGCAACTTGAAGATGTCTGGACTTCAACTCCCAGAATTCCCCAGCCAGCAAATGCTGGCTGGGGAATTCTGGGAGTTGAAGTCAGGACATCTTCAAGTTGCCAAGGTTGAGAAACACTGATAGAGATGTTCTGACTAGCATCATGGTTAACTTCTGGAACTGACAGAATATGAGTTTGACAGTGATGTAGCATCCAAGAACTTCAGATGCCTAAAGTAATATATTTATTTTAGCTTTTCCCATAAAACATCCCAGCAAAGTCTGTTGCTAATCTTATCAACTCCTAGGATAAATATCTACTACTGGTAGTTCTTTGGTTAGAATATGGAAATATTAATTCCTCTTTCTCGCTGGTCAATACTATCTCAGTGATGGTCTAGTTAAAAATAAGCATTTCCACCATTTAAAGCAGGGCACAGGCAGATGGAAGGAAGATGTATTTATTTTTATTTTTGATGATTAACAAATCCCAAAACATGAAGTCATTATCACTTCTTTTTTCCTCTTCTATATGCACTGCTCACAAGATGGCAGCAGAGACTGCCTCATTGGAAGATGGGTCAGACAATTAACATGAGTTCATTTAATTGTAAAAGAAAAAAGGGCCGGCTTGGCCTGTTTTACAATTAGTTACTGAATTTAGTAAAGTAAGTTACTGGATCTCCAAACCAATTTTCATTTCTGAACTCAGACCTTGTAGAAAAGGCCTTTAGATCCTTTCAACCCAGATCCGGATAAAGCTAGGCTCACTCAATTTTAGCCACGATCATCTCAGAGCAGCCTTTTCCAATTTTGGGAGACTTCCGGATATATATGGAAGGCAATTCAGAATTTTCACATGCAGTCTCTCTGGGCTGTGAAAATGAATACACCCAGCCTCTTGGGAAGGCAAATTCTGACCATAAATCTTCAAGTCGGGATCTTTATTTCAACTCCTAAAAAAACCCAACACTTCTGTTCCTTCCCCCACCATTTGCTACTGAAATCATTTCCCCTGCTCTCATTTCCTGCCCTCCCTTCTCCCCATTCTTCATGCACCATCTATTTTATTTATTTTTATTGCCTGCTGCTTTGGGGCATTCCACGGAACGAACCAATCAAACAAAACGCTAATCGCCACATTTCCCAAGCAGCTATTTTTTTCACCAGCCCCGCCGTTCCATCGGGTCGTAAGGAATAAAGAGATGCACTGATGGCAATGTGCTCGGATGGCATGCGACGCTTCGGCACGTTCCTTGCTGGAGCTGTCAGTGCAGATGGACCCGTCGAACAAAGGAATCTGTGTGAGCTTAGCGGACTGTATTTGGCATCCAGATAGCCAACGCCAGCGGGCCGAAGGCAGGGGAGGGAGACGGAATTTGCATGGGACTTCTATTAAGTTAACACAGAGAGTGTCAACGGCAACCCTTATAGAACACACAGCTGAACCGGGTTCATTTCAGGATATTAAACCCTGCCTGTCTCTGGGGCAGGATCTGATCAGCTGTGACACTGTTATGTAGCAATAGCAGTTAGACTTATATACCGCTTCATAGGGCTTTCAGCCCTCTCTAAGCGGTTTACAGAGTCAGCATATTGCCCCCAACAATCCGGGTCCTCATTTTACCCACCTCGGAAGGATGGAAGGCTGAGTCCACCTTGAGCCGGTGAGATTTGAACAGCCGAACTGCAGAACTGCAGCCAGCTGAAGTGGCCTGCAGTGGCCTGCAGTGCTGCATTTAACCACTGCGCCACCTCAGCTCTCTTGGTAGCACCATATCACCTAACAGGAGGACCCAGATTGTTGGGGGCAATATGCTGACTCCCTGTAAACTGCTTAGAGAGGCCTGAAAGGCCTATGAAGTGGTATATAAGTCTACTGCTATTGCTATTGCTATTGCTAACAGTTGCAATATCAGCTTATGTCAGTGATGGCGAACCTTTTCGGCACTCGCGCGGAAACATTGCACACGCGCTCATCTGGACCGTGCTCCCGGAAAGCTGAACTTCTGGGTTCTTGCACGCATGCGTGCCCCACGATCAGCTGGCAAGCCAGTTTTTGGCGGGATCGAACTCTGGAAAAGCAGAACTTCCGGGTGCGCATGCACACTCAACAATCACTGTGCATGTGCACAGTGGTTTTAGACACTGCCACGTGTGTGAAGGACAGCTGATCATCGTGCGCGCATGCATGCCAGAAACCTGGACGACAAACAGGCAATGCCATGTGTGCCGGGCGACATGGCTTCACTTGCCACTTTGGGAACAAATGCCAGAAGTTCGCCATCACGGGCTTATGTGATTAAATCGTTCCTTCTGGAATACAGGTAGTCCTTGACTTATGACCACAACTGAACCCAAAGCAACACAGTTGTTCAGTGAGTTTTGCCCCCCCCCCCCTTGTCCCAGCAGAAGCTGGGACAAGTAACGGGAGCTCACCCTGTTATGTGGCACTAGGGATTCGAACCGCTGAACTGCTGGCCTTTTGATCGAGAAGCTCAGCATCTTAGCCGCTGAGCCACCCTCTCTTGTGTTTCGTAGGTATTAAATATCATTTATGGTTGTAACAAGTTTTCCAAAAAGTCCTTAACTCGTTGTTAGTAGTAAACAAAAAAAGAAACGAAGAATGATCAAGGCAAAAATGCTGGGAGACATTTTGGGCACGAGGCTTTCAAACTGAATCCCAGGATCTTGTTCTTTGGTTATAAATGTGGTTTTCACTTTTTGCATGTCAATCCCCTCACTTGAGTTTCTGGAAATAGTGAATGCCTCCTGTCTCTCTAGCAGACTCTTTCTCAAGCAGGGACATATAAGCACCAAGGCACTGGTTTAATCAATAGAACAAACCCCTTCTTCATCCTTAGCTTAGCACAGAATCATCGGAGTAAAGAAACGCAGCACAGAGAAATCTTCAGCAATGATGGAAAAGCCACTGTAGTTTATGAGAATGTAAAAAAAAAAAAAAAGACTGTCCCCCATTTAATGTATGAAACGTTTCTTGTGCTGAAACAGCTTCGTCCCGGGATTCAGCGGTAATAAAGAGCTGCCTTTTTAAGCCTCTAAAAAGCCTGGGAAGAGGCAAAATGTTTAGGAGAGATTCACCCTCCATGTTGCATTTTGTTTTCACTATACTTTTCTTTAGTGGTTTTTTTTAAATTTATTTTTGATGTCCGTGGGGTATGTGTGGGAAGTTTTAAAATACTTGGGAATGTATTTAACAAAGATTAACAAAAAAAGACCCTGCCAAGTACACTAATACAATAGCAGAGTTGGAAGGGACCTTGGAGGTCTTCTAGTCCAACCCCCTGCCTAGGCAGAAAACCCTATACCGTTTCAGACAAATGGCTATCCAACATCTTCTTAAAGACTTCCAATGTTGGGGCATTCACAACTTCTGGAGGCAAGCTGTTCCACTGATTAATTGTTCTCACTGTCAGGAAATTTCCCCTCAGTTCTAAGTTGCTTCTCTCCTTGATTAGTTTCCACCCATTGCTTCTTGTCCTACCCTCAGGTGCCTTGGAGAATAGTTTGACTCCCTCTTCTTTGTGGCAACCCCTAAGATATCAGAACACTGCTATCATGTCTCCCCTAGTCTTCCTTTTCATTCAACTAGACATACCCAGTTCCTGCAACCGTTCTTCATATGTTTTAGCCTCCAGTCCCCTAAGCCTCTTTGTTGCTCTTCTCTGCACTCTTTCTAGAGTCTCTGCATCTTTTCTACATTGTGGCGACCAAAATTGGATGCAGAATTCCAAGTGTGGCCTTACCAAGGCCTTATAAAGTGGTATTAACACTTCATGTGATCTTGATTCTATCCCTCTGTTTATGCAGCCTAGAACTATGTTGGCTTTTTTGGCAGCTGCTGCACATGGCTGCACATTTGTGTGACATCACTACATTAACTTTACACCCTTCCTTGGCCCTTCCTTTATCCAGCCCCTTTGGTCTAGTGGTTAAACCACCCATGTTAAAAACCAGGAGACCGTGAGCTCTAGTCCCTCTTTAGGCATAAATGCTATTTGGGTGACTTTGGGCCAAATACCAGGAGACTGTGAATTCTAGTCCTGCCAGAAAAGCCATTTGGAGCCAATCACTCTCTCAGCCCAACTGACCTTACAGAGTAGTTGTTGTAGGGCAAGTAGGAGAAAGGAGGAGTATTAGGTATGTTCATCACCTTAAGGTATTTATAAAAATAATGATAAAGGTGGGATATGAATAAAATAAATAAAACAAAATCTAGTCCAGGCTTCCCCAATCAATGGATGGATGGATGCGTAGTCCATCCAGAATTCCCCAAGCAGTAAATAAGTAAGCAAATCTTTATTACGGTCAAAGACCAGGAATACACATTAGTTTTTACACTATGTTAAAAAATACTGACATTAAGATACAATTAAAAGGTATTGATGTTAGAAATGGAAAATAACATACATGTTCTCAGATTGTTTGGATCACTCCCTGTTTACCTGGGTGCAATGCTGTTAAGTATAGGAGTAAATACAATGGTCCAAAGATTGTTAGAGATATGTCCAGATAATTGGTACAAGATGACAACTATACTTCTGTAGCCAATTTTTTTTCTTATGGACATTGCAGCAGCACAGAACTTTGCCACTGCACACGTGGTAACCGGGTTAGTGTCCTGGAGGAGAAAGCCTAGATAAAAATTGTATGATCATCATGGCACAGTGGTTAAATGCAGCACTGCAGGCTACTTCAGCTGACTGCAGTTCTGCAGTTCGGCTGTTCAAATCTCACCGGCTCAGGGTTGACTCAGCCTTCCATCCTTCCGAGGTGGGTAAAATGAGGACCCGGATTGTTGTTGGGGGCAATATGCTGACTCTGTAAACCGCTTAGAGAGGGCTGAAAGCCCTATGAAGCGGTATATAAGTCTAACTGCTATTGCTAAATTCCAGGAGTTAAGTATGCATCGGGAGGATGGGTGATTTGTGAGAGGCTATTCTAGTTTTATAAAAACTTAAATGAAACAATTTGACTGTCCCTTTGGTTTCACAAAGAGAAGAAAGAGGAGGGTAAGGATAGGAAAGAGAAGTAGGAAAAAGGTTGAATAGTGGACCACTGTGACCCAACAAAATTTGTAAAACACTCAAGATTGGCATTCAGGATCAAATTCCAGAGCTTTTCAGCTTGGCTAGAGGTGAAACAGTCGATTTGTTGCACATTAGGGACAGAATCAAACAGGGGGTGTGGGAATCAGCAAGATATCTAAATGACCTGATCTTCCCAAAACAAAGAATAGCTTTCTTCAGAGCCAGATTTAACATTCTTCCTTCAGCACTCCTTCAGGGCAGGTATAAGAGAACACCTATAGCAGAACGGGTTTGTAAATGTGGTAAAGGAGGAGTGGAAGATAATTCACATGTTCTATTACACTGCGAGCTATACAGAGCTTGTAGGTCTGCATATATTCTCCCCTTATTAGAGAGATTGCCAGGAAGGGCAGACAATTTTTTATCTAGGCTTTCTCCTCCAGGACACTAACCCGGTTACCACGTATGCAGTGGCAAAGGTCTGTGCTGCTGCAATGTCCATAAGAAAAAAATTGGCTACAGAAGTACAGTTGTCATCTGGTACCAATTATCTGGACATACCTTTAACAATCTTTGGACCATTGTATTTATTCCTATGCTTAACAGCATTGCACCCAGGTAAACCAGGGAGTGATCCGAACAATCTGAGAATCATGTATGTTATTTTCCACTTTTAACGTCAATACTTTCGTGGCACGACATAACCGCGAACGTCAAAAGCACGCCGACAACACCGTGGCGCTAAAACCGCGATGTCAAAAGCGCGCCCACAACAGCGCGCCGACAACAGTGCGCCGACAGAAGCGCGATTTAACAAGGTAAGGTTTAGGGTTAGGTTTAGGGTTAGGTTTAGGGTTAGGTTTAGGGTTAGGTTTAGGGTAGGTTTAGCGTTAGGTTTAGGGTTAGGTTTAGGGTTATTTTTAGGGTTATGTTACAGCGCGCTTCTGTTGTCGCGCTGTTGTCGGCGCGCTGTTGTCGCGCGGTTTTGACGGTGCGGTTTTGTCACCGCGCTTTAGTCACACGCGCTTTAGTCTACCGCGGTTTTGTGGTGGAACCAATACTTTTTAATTATATCTTAATGTTAGTACTCTTTAACATATTGTAAAAACTAATGTGTATTGCTGGTCTTTGACCATAATAAAGATTTACTTACTTACTTATTGCACATTAGATGATAGGACAACATTGCCATGCCCTTCAATAAGCGATGTGTGAGGACAACAGTATGCTAGTTCAACTGAGAGCACATAAGCATGGATACACCAGTAAGACTCATGCTGATCACTACCACATTCTTTCTTGGGTTTTATTTTTAAACAGCGCTAAAATATATATTTTTAAAAGTTAGGGGTTAGCAGGCCGGCCAAAGACATGATTACAGATGATTATTTTATATATTATTTTTCTTCTAAAAATATATTTCTCTCTTCTACTAAAGAAACATATCGAGCACTACACAGTGTTGATATCCAAATTACTTTTATGATTCATAACGGAAATAAAAAAAAGCATGCCCATCTAAAGGGGACTCAGGCTTCGTACACTGGTAGCTTTCCATGGACAATGGAAAGGGATTAACAATTGAACTTGGGGCTTTTCTCTGGGAACATTTAATGATTCAAAGATGCCAGCCAAATTTAGTGGATCCTTTCAAACACCAATGCAGAGAATGTAAACAAGGGTCTACAGGAAATTCAAGAAGTGCAAAAAAGTTGGCACTTGGAGGAGAGTGCAAACCGTTTGAGATCCTAGTGGCTATGAATTCTGAACTACCATTCCTGTGTGTCACTTCTAATAATAAAATAATTGGAGTTAGAAGAGACCCTGTAGGTCAGTGGTTCCCAAACTTGGCAACTTTAAGACTTGTGGACTTCAACTCCCAGAATTCTCCAGCCAGCTCTGCTCTGGCTCTGGCTTTGGGAACCACTGCTGTAGGTCATCCAGTCCAAACCCCCCTCCATCCAAGTAGGATACCATTCCTGACAGATGGCAGTCCAATCTCTCCTTGAAAGCTTCCAGTGATGAAGCTCCCACAACTTCTGAAGGCAACTTTTGCATCCATTGGTTGATTGCTCTCACTGTCAGTAAATTTCTCCTTATTTCTAGGTTCTCTGTTACAGATTCTGTTCCTGGATTGCAATGTTAATTGCACATGCAGTATATATGCATTTAGGCATAGCTACTCATTTATGGAGAGAGATATGCCTGCATGCATGCACATACAATTGGGACTCCAATTTCAAACGCATCTAGTTGTCCAATAGTTGACCTGCAGGATTCTTATGTTCTTAAGGTGCCCCTACATTATGTTCGTTAAGACTACTTTTTAAAGTTATTCCACTCTTTCTTGCTTCTTTAGGATGGGGTGAATGAGTTCTACTTTCTCCCTCAAATTACCTTTAGGTATGATGGGCAGCTTATAAATATCTCTCTCTCTCTCTCTCTCTCTCTCTCTCTCTCTCTCTCTCTCTCTCTCTCTCTCTCTCTCTCTCTCTCTGTGTGTGTGTGTGTGTGTGTGTTCCACCATAATTCTGGAATGCCTTGAGCAATTTCAACCATACTTGGTACACAGATGACTTACTCTCTGGAAACAAATACTGTGGGGGGTAAGACACCCCTAAGACCCCTCAGTGTGTGTGTGTTCTGTCATGATACAGCCTGTTGTGCCTTCAAATGGCTTCCACCATACTGCTGTAAAATGGCTTCTACTGTACAGCGCAGTGGAGTTGCCATGTTAACGGCTTCACAGTACTTCAAAAGGGGGCTTCCTCTGGTAAGGGGGAAAATCCAACATTAGAAATTACATTTGGTCCGGACATTTTTCCCTTATAAATAAATACCCGGAACACCGGCTGGGTTATCAGCTAGTTTTATAAATAAATAAACAAGGGTATATTGCACAAAGTAATATTTGGAATAGTTTTTTTTTCTTTTTTTAAAAAAAATCTTCATATCCCGATAACCAGAGCAACACATAAGAGATTGTATTACCCATTACGATGTCTGCAGTTAGTTATAGAAGGAATGCAGACCAAGGCAGAGTACTGCCTCCATCATAATTAATACCATAGTCTGAATTTCCCCCTCAATACACATATGTCATTTATCCTTTCCTCAAAATCAGTAGCACTCCTGGAAACTGAAAGTTCTCCAAATTTCTTACCCCCTTAAAAATAATGCCTAAAAGCCAATAGCAATAGCAATAGCACTTAGACTTATATACTGCTTCACAGTGCTTTAGAGCCCTCTCTAAGCAGTTTACAGAGTCAGCCTCTTGCCCCCAACAATCTGGGTCCTCATTTTACCCACCTCGGAAGGATGGAAGGCTGAGTCAACCTTGAGCAATTCAGGATCAAACTGCTGGCAGTCAGCAGAATTAGCCTGCAATGCTGCATTGTAACCACTGCACAACCACGGCTTTTCCTTCCTTCCTTCCTTCCTTCTTCCTTCCTTCCTTCCTTCCTTCCTTCCTTCCTTCCTTCCTTCCTTCCTTCCTTCCTTCCTTCCTTCTTTCCCACTTAGCAATAGCACTTAGACTTATATACTGCTTCACAGTGCTTTTATAGCAGTCTCTAAGCAGTTTACAGAGTCAGCATCTTGCCCCCAACAATCTGGCTCCTCATTTTATCCACCTCGGAAGGATGGAAGGCTGAGTCAACCTCTCCTCCAACTGGAGAAGAACGCGCAGGATAACTAGATGATTTGAGACTAGGTTATGTCCACTTTTCCTCTGTTGCATTTATCTGGCCCACCAGGATGGGAAAGTAGGGCATGTTATGGATTCTATTTACCAGGGATTGTCTTCTGGTGGGAACATGAAAAAGGGGCCTTCTCAGTGGTAGCCCCTTCTGTATGGAATCTTATTCCCCACTAGGAGGAATGATTGGCCTCCACACTGCTGCTTTTCAAAAAGGCTCTAAAAATATGGCTTTGTCAGCAGGCTTGGGGACCATGAATGGAGACAGAGTGAAGCAAGTGGCGGATTTGATTGTATTGTTGCTGCTATGGGTGTGTGTTTAGTGTGAGGGGTGTGTTAATCGGTTTTATCACATGGTGGATTTTTATTTTTGTAAAAGTGACTCCCAGAGTCACCCATGTGCAAATTGGGTGGCTACATAAAAGGTAAAGGTAAAGGTTCCCCTCGCACATATGTGCTAGTCGTTCCTGACTCTAGAGGGTGGTGCTCATCTCCGTTTCAAAGCCAAAGAGCCAGCGCTGTTCATAGACGTCTCCGTGGTCATGTGGCTGGCATGACTGATGCACAGAACACTGTTCCCTTCCCACCAAGGGTGCTTCCTATTTTTGTACTTGCATTTTTTACCTGCTTTCGAACTGCTAGGTTGGCAGAAGCTGGGACAAGTAACGGGAGCTCACTCTGTTACGTGGCACTAGGGATTCTAACCCACTGAACTGCTGGCCTTCTGATCGACAAGTTCAGCATCTTAGCCACTGAGCCATTGTGGCTACGTAATTTTGTTTAATAAATAAACAATAAACCTTTCTGCCTTTCACAAGTTCTATATCCCTTGAAATGCCAACACAATTTTTTAGACCCCCCCCCCACTCTACTAGATCCACTCTGGGAAGGGGAGGGACCCTCTCTGCAAGCATCCTTGAAAAAGATCCATGACGAGCTTCTATAGTTCTGTTTTCAGTTGCTTATAGAGATTCTCTGGTGAGACAATTCAGAACACTCTCAGAAAATTCAAATGGTTACTACTTTCTCAGCTAGTAATTCAAGGTAACCCCTTAGAAAGTTCTTGGGTGCGAGGAATTGTTCCAAGATTTGGTGCCTAAAGGAAGAGTAGAATGTTCATTAATAATAATTAGCTATGATGTGAAATGTTTAATGTTGATTTTTCTACTCAATCGAATTTGTTTGGATCTATTTAGCAGAACGAATACACCTCTGTGAACTGAAGCCTTCAGGACAGCTTGCAATTATAACATAAAACTGACTCAGGATGCATTCCACGTTGCTATTAAACCACGCTCACAGCAGCATGTGTTTTCTTCCCCAAATTAAAGTTGCATGCTGCTTCATTAACTTCCACCAGAATTGCCTTTCTGCTGAGTGTCACTGGCGTCTTGGATTCATTTAATCTCATCTCTTCGATGTTGCTTTTGTTCCAGAGCCCTCCATTGTCTCTTGCAGAAGGTTGATTAACCTCCATAATTCAGTTTTCTTTAACCTTGCCACCGCAATGAGAGGCCTCTTCGTATGGCCTCCCCCTGATGCCCAGAGCAAGGCTTGCCTTCCAGAAATGCCACATACTGTTCAGCCTCACGATGGCAGCAGTGACAAATCAAGATGCCACAAAGGGACAGTGCTTTTCAGACCTCTTCATGGCCTGACCCTTGGTGAGAAGTTTCACAGCCCTGAGATGCTAAAGGAAGGCACTGAAACGTGAGTAGAGTAGCATAGCATAGTGTAGCATAGCATAGCATAGCATAGCATAGAAATGCAGTATAGAATAGAAAATAGAATAGAACAGAAATGCAGAATAGAATAGAATGGAGTGCAGTGGAGTGGAGTGGAAGGGAACGGAAGAGAAGAGAGAAGAGAAGAGAATCTTAAGAGAATTTCATTGTATTTATTTTGTACAATGACAATAAAGTACTCTACTCTACTCTACTCTACGAGAAGAGAAGAGAAGAGATTTCTTTATTGGCCAAGTGTGCTTTTAACAAACACAGTCTAAAATATATTAAAACAAAGGAGATTAAAGGGAAAAAAAAGAAAGTCAATAAGATCTCTACGTTGAACTCAGCTTCTTGCTGTTACCCAAACTTTAAGCAGTTTAACTTATTCCTAATCTTAAGCATAGGCTATCTGGAATTTCTTGGTCCCATATTTGTTTTGTGTATAGTCAATCCATTTTTTCCAGTCTCGTTTATATCTCTCATTTGAGTGGTCTTTAAGATAAGCTGATATTTTAGCCATCTCGGCTAGGTTTGTAACTTTCAATGTCCATTCTTGAGTTGTAGGCACGTCTTCCTTCTTCCAGTATTGCGCCACCAACAGCCTTGCTGCCGTTATTAGGTGCAGAACCAAATTGGTCTCTACCGCTGTAAAGTCAGTACATATACCTAGTAAAAATAACTGGGGAGTGAATTTTATCCTTCTTTTGAAGATATTTTGCATGATCCACCACATTTTTATCCAAAATGCCTTAACCTTTCGACAAGTCCACCATATATGAAAATATGTAGCATCGAGAGAACCACATCTCCAAGTGTGGTTGGACACAGAGAGCATATGTTCTCAGTGCACATAAAAAGACAAAATACATTTGTCAAGAATCATAAAGTGAAACACTTAATGATAGTCATAGGGTACAATTAAGCAATCAGGAAACAATATCAATATAAATCATAAGGATACAAGCAACAAAGTTACAGTACTGCAGTTATAAGTCAGAGGAGATGGGTGATAGGAACGATGAGATGATTAATAGTAATGCAGACTTAGTAAATAGTTTGACATTGGTGAGGGAATTATTTGTTTAGCAGAGTGATGGCATTCGGGGGAAATACTGTTCTTGTGTCTAGTTGTCGGTGTGCAATGCTCTATAGCGTCGTTTATATGTCTCTCAGTAATTGCAGTCCAAATATTCATTCATTCATTCGTTTTCTATAGGTGCCTCTCTCAATCAGTGACTCTGGCAGGCTCATAATTCCAAAAATATACTACAATTAATACAATCAAAAAAACCTTTCAAAACAATAAAATCATTTAAAATAAGTTTACACAGCAGTCGAGAGACTTGGCCAGTTAACAATAAAACCAGGAAATGGGCCTCGTAGCACAGCCAGCAGCCCAGTCTTGGGAACACAGCCAGGTTTTTAAAGCTTTCTGAAAGGCCAACAGGGTTCAGGCCATTCTAGTCTCTGAGGGGAGGGTCTTCCATGGAGTTTGGCTCATGAGATCTACAACCAGGCCCAATCTGATACATCAAATTGGATGGAGAGAGAGAGGCAGTCCCTCAGGTAACCTGGTCCCAAGCCACAGAGGGCTTTAAAGGGGACAACTGTTTGTAAAACACTTTACATGTTCAGGATATTGGTTGGGAAGCATGGGCAAATAGGTTGTTAAGTGAATCTGGCTTCCCCATACGCTTTGTGGGTCAGAATTTCACAAAAGTCAATCACGTGACCCCAGGACACTGCAATCGTCAGAAATACGAGTCAGTTGCCAAGCATCTGAATTTTGATCACTTGACCATGGGGATGTTGTAACGGTCGTGTGAAAAGTGGCCACACCACTTTTTCCAGTGCCATTGTAACTTTGAATGGTCACTAAACAAACTGTTATAAGTCAAGGACTATCTGCAGGTGCTTTCTGAACCCAGATAGTGGCTAAATGACTATTCCAACCTTAACCATTTGTTTGAAATGCTATAGTTTCCTGCCTAAGCAGGGGGTTGGACCAGAAGGCATCCAGGGTCCCTTCCAACTCTGTTATTCTATTCTATTCTATTCTTCATTCCTCTATTCTATTCTATTCTATTCTACATTCCTCTATTCTATTCTATTTTTCATTCCTCTATTTTATTCTATTCTATTCTTCATTCCTCTATTCTATTCTATGCTATGCTATTCTATTCTATTCTTCATTCCTCTATTCTATTCTATTCTATTCTTCATTCCTCAATTCTATGCTATACTATGCTATACTATGCTACACTATGCTATGCTCTGCTATTCTATTCTTCATTCCTCCTATTCTATTCTACATTCCTCTATTTTCTTCTCTTCTATTCTTCATTCCTCTATTCTATTCTACTCTATTCTATTCTATTCTACATTCCTCTATTCTATTCTATTCTATTCTATTCTTCATTCCTCAATTCTATGCTATACTATGCCATACTATGCTGTACTATGCTACACTATGCTATGCTCTGCTATTCTATTCTTCATTCCTCCTATTCTATTCTATTCTATTCTATTCTACATTCCTCTATTCTATTCTCTTCTATTCTTCATTCCTCTATTCTATTCTATTCTACATTCCTCTATTCTATTCTATTCTATTCTATTCTTCATTCCTCTATTCTGTTCTATTCTATTCTTTATTCTTCTATTCTATTCTGCAGGCTCCCAAGGACTCTGATTCAATCTTGTTTTTCTCATTTATGCCTTTCAACAAACTTCTCTTTCTCATTCTCATCCTCTACCAGCAATTATTACATGCCTCACATTTCCCAGGCAAGGAATATTCAAGCTGGAAGAAAATAGTTTAAAATTCAAGAAGCCTTTCTATTTCACACATCTGGTCTGCCAACCATAATAATTTATTGACCTCCACCCCAACATCTGAATTTGGGAAAAATGATACTAGGTTGGAAGGAAGAATATACTTATATCCGAGGCAAGTTCGAAAGAGTTCCTAAAAATAAACCCCATTAATTCAATCTGAGAAATCATCTTACTAAAAGTATTCTAACATCTTATTCTAATGCGTTTGCACCCTTAAAATCCAAAAGAAGTGTTATTGCCAAGAGAAACCAAGGGCACTTCAAACTGCCATACAGAAATCTTAGATGGTCTTCGGGTCAATATGTAATAATTCACTCCATTTTGAAGGGAAAGTGGGATATGAATATAATAACTGATTGAATGATGAATGCCTTTATATCACTCATTGGCGAGAACTGAGAAGTGACTATATTAGCACGGTGGGAAATTGAGGAGCATCAAACACAAAAGCATTGGGTTTGGCATAAATATTGTCCCAAAGGTGCTTTTCAAAAGACAATTGGACTTCTTTGGTTTTTCTCCTTGAAAACGTTTCACTTCTCCTCCAAGAAGCTTCAGCAGAACTGTATTACACATTTTTACTAGTTTATGAAAATGTGCAGGTACCCAAAACTGTTGGTCATCTTCAAAAGCTTTCTCCTTCCCAGAATTCTTTCTTTTTAACCCTATTTTGGACCAGAGAGCGTCATCGAAGGATGTCTTTTTCAGATCAGCTATGAACTGGATTCTTAATGGCCATAGCAACTCCCAGTATGGTTTTCCATCACAATTCTTGAAAATATGGACACAATTGTCCATAATCTCATAGCTTTTGGAAGAAGTAAATAATATCGTTGCAGTTTATATAATCTCTGGGGCAACATACACAGCTTCCAATTATAAGAAACATGCAGCATATCAGGATATATTTTGTATATTCTCTGGAGAGCATGGATTTCCCCCAGCAAACCTTGGAACATATGAAAAACAATTTGAGTTAAATACATCTTCTTGCATGGTAACATGAACTTTTTTTCTTTAATCCTTGCTCCTAGGCAGCATTCTGGTTTTCAGTTTCTGATTACTGTTAAATTCCCAGTCATGATACAGGGTATTTGGGGTGGGGGGACCGGCAAAAATGTGTTCATTGTTTTTGCAAAGATCGCGCAACAGAATAAATATTTTCCAGAATATTTGCATCTCAATTTTCTGGAAATCAGATCTGACTTATTGGATTATGAGAGAGTCGGAACATTTCTGGTAAAGATAGTCTGTAGGATATTATTACAGTGTGGGGGAAGACGTACTTCTCCAGGCATGAAAATATTATGGATCGTTATTGCTCAGTGACTGCATTAATGTGGCTGTATTAATCTCTCAGCTTGGACAGAAAGCTCAGCTAATATTATACAATATGATTTTTACATGAGTCATGATAGCTCAGTGTTTGCTTGCCATGTACTGTAGACTGTAGAGGAAGCAAATGCTTGGCTGCTCAGAGAACATTACCAACTGGAGCTTCACAATCATATCATCTAAATTTCAGTTTGTTTAGCCCTGGGCACCATTTCTGCAGGCAGGAAAAACATGTGTTTATTTATTTATACCGCATTCAGTTCTGGTCACCATAACATTAAAAATAAAAGATGCGGAGACCCTAGGAAGACTGCAGGGAAGAGCAACAAAAGATGATTAGGGGGGGTTGGACCAGAAGACCTCCAAGGACTTTCCCAACCCCATAATTCTATATTATATTCTATATTCTATGCTTCACCTTGCAATGGAATCCCAAGCACACAACAGTTTGCAGCAAACTAAATTTTCCCTTGGACCTACTGATTATTTTGTAGATTTAGTCTATACAAGGGCACTGCTGCTGAAGTGCAGAATTCAGACAACGCAAAATTCGCCATGCTTTTCCATTTGAATGAATGTGAATGCACCCTTGGTCACGTCCGTACATCCACCATTACGAGCCAAATGGCTTCTAACAACTAGAAATATACTCCAACTATCAAGCCCATGAATAGTCTGTACCCCCTCAGCTCAACATCTGCTAACCTTAAGCCAAACATTCACTGATTTTATTCATTGGGACATGAAGAGTCCCAGGACACTTAGAATAGAATAGAATAGAATAGAATAGAATAGAACAGAATAGAATAATAGGTCTTTTAGTCCAACCCCCTGCCTCCCTACACCACTTCAGACAAATGGTTATCCAAAATCTTCTTAAAAAATTCCAATGGTGGAGAATTCACAACTTCTGAAGGCTAATTGTTCCACTGATTAATTGTTCTAACTGTCAAGAAATTTTTCCTCAGTTCCAAGTGGCTTTTCTCCTTGATTAGTTTCCACCCATTGTTTCTTGTTCTGCCCTCAGGTGCTTTTGGAGAATAGCTTAACTCCCTCTTCTTTATGGCAACTCCTGAGATATTGGAACACTGCTATCATATCTTCCCTAGTCCTTCTTTTCATTAAACTAGACCTACCCAGTTCCTGCAACCGTTCTTCATATGTTTTGGTCTCCAGTCCCCTAACCATCTGTGTTGCTCTTCTCTGCACTCTTTCTAGAGTCTCCACATCTTTTCTACATCGTGGCGACCAAAACCGAACGCAGAATTCCAAGTGTGGCCTTACCAAGGCAAAGTGGTATTAACACTTCACGTAATCTTGATTCTATTCCTCTGTATAGGCATCCTAGAACTGTGTTGGCCTTTTTGGCAGCTGCTGCACACTGCTGGCTCATATTTAAATGGTTGTCCACTTCACCAAGTTGAGAACACGAAAAGATGAAATCTAAGATGGTCTTCCACAAACTGAAACCTCCCTAGATTAGCGCCCATCAACAAATCTTGTAGTTGAGAATTTATATAGCTCAACTCAGCACTTTAAAAAAAAAACCTTGTTTATAAAGATTTGGCTTTCTTCATCAAGGAACATGATGCCAAATAATTGTGGTTTTTCTATCTCCTCCATGGAAAGAAACACCTATTACCTGTTGACTTAACATCAACACCCGACTCCACCCTTTTCAATGGTGCATTCAGACATGAAGTGCATTCTCTGTAAAAACAGGATCTTCAAGAGCTAAGAATCCACAGATTGATTATTTTGGAGAGTTTTTCCGTCACGGCAGAAATGTGCAGGAAACTCTACTCTGCTTGGCTGTTTCTAAACTTCTGGAATACTATAAAAGCTGCTTGCCGCTTAATGGAAATACACTATTATTGATTTTTCTCACAGTTGCGATGAGCCAAGGAAAGCAAACCTCAAATCTGCACTGGGAAAATCAAAAGAGCACATCAACATAGATCCGAAGATATGTAACAATCCAATAATGGTTCAACAACAAAGAATTAACATATGATTGACTCTCACACTGAGACCGGTAACCACATCAAAATAAACAGTAGAAGCCCTATTATGACAAATTTCTTGGACTGCTCTTTATACTGTTCTAATACCATTAAGCAACCTTAAAATCCATCCACTGCCATTTTCTCTCACAACACTGGGAAAATAGCTGTTTTTCATTCCTTTGAAAGAGGGAGATGGGAGAAGTCGCACTGGAGTGCATCATTAGAATAATTCTATTTGCAAATGAACCACCATGCAAAAGCATTGCTTTCTTATTAATGGGAAGGATGGAAGAAAAATGAAGAGAGAGAGAGAGAGAGAGGGAGGGAGAGAGAGAGAGAGAGTGTTTCACTGTGGTTGAAACATTGGTAAGAGTTACTCCTTCTGCGGAAGAAAACTGAGAAAGTGACCACTTAATTGTTCTGCTCTTAAAGTCAATCAGGAATGCCAATTTTAATCTACATGCAGGATGATTGCTACAGAAATATTGATGAGGGGAAGAAGGAAGTCGCTAGCTAAATCCACAGCTTGCTTAGCTGAACGCAAGCAACGAATTAGGCTACAAATGTGTGAACAAGATGGTGGCAGTCGCAAATTCTCTTAAGGCATACCAAGATTTCGTGAATTCTTTCCAACTTGAGCACTATTCGGGACTGTGAATTTCAGTGTTCAGAATTCTCATCTGTGATTAAATTGGCTCCTGCTTTCTAGAAGTTGATGTCTGCACATCTGGAAGGTGGCCAGGAAAGGAAGGTGGATTTACCATCTTGATCTCCAGAAAACAAAGTTCAAGAGCTCAAAGGACTCAACCTACACTTCAACCCTGAGTTACATGTAGTCTCTTCTATCGGAATAAGATTTCATTCACTCATTTTGAAAGTTGATCCAATAATGACTGCACCTGAGTTAGAGGCCGGTTTCACTTTCACAATCTCTGGATCCTTAAGAGATCAAAAATGGTTCAGGATCATGGAATAAAAGGAACCTTGGAGATCTTCTAGCCCACCCCCCTATCTAGTGCAGGATTCCTCAATACCATTCTGGACAAATGCTGCCCAGTCTTTTAAAAAACATTTAGAAAGGTACACCCTTGATTGATTGGTTCATATATTGTGCTAAGTTCTAATGTATTTTGCTTGGTTATGGTTTAATGTGTAGCATGAACCAAGCCAATAAGTTATTCTCTTGTAAGCCATAGCTCATGACTTACAATGATGTGTCAATCCAGCAAATAGTAATTTATTCAACACACACAATTGAACAGATCACATCTTACCACAATGTGTGAACCCGGTGAATCATTCTCAGTGATCCAACTCTATACAGAGGTTCACCTGAAATTCATATTCACTTCCTTTCTCATTTTGTATGTTGAATTTCTCAACACATTTTTCCCATCCAGGAGCTGGATGGAGCTGAGGTGGCGCAGTGGTTAGGAGCTGAGGTGGCGCAGTGGTTAAATGCAGCACTGCAGGCTACTTCAGCTGACTGCAGTTCTGCAGTTCGGCTGTTCAAATCTCACCAGCTCAGGGTTGACTCAGCCTTCCATCCTTCCGAGGTGGGTAAAATGAGGACCCGGATTGTTGTTGGGGGCAATATGCTGACTCTGTAAACCGCTTAGAGAGGGCTGAAAGCCCTATGAAGTGGTATATAAGTCTAACTGCTATTGCTATTGCTATCCAGCAGTTGAGAAGGTTACCATTTTACTATTTTGTGTGAAAGAAGGAAAGTTATGCTTTTACACACACACACACACAAACACACACACACACTCACACACACACTCACACACACACACCCGTATGTGTATACGCACATGCATGCACACACAGATGTAATACACTTGGACAATAAAGAATTTTGTTCTGTTCTGTTCTATGTTCTATTCCATTCCATTCCATTCTTCTATTCTATTCTATTCCATTTCATTCTTCTATTCTATTCCATTCCATTCCATTATTCTATTCTATTCTATTCTATTCCGTTATTCCATTCTATTCCATTCTATTCCATTCTATTCTATTCCATTCTATTCCATTCTATTCCATTCTATTCCATTCTTCTATTCTATTCCATTCCATTCTTTTATTCTATTCCATTCTATTCCATTCCATTCTTCTATTCCTATTCTATTCCATTCCATTCCATTCTTCTTTTCTTTTCCTTTCTTTTCCTTTCTTTTCTTTTCTTTTCTTTTCTTTTCTGTTCCGTTCTATTCCATTCCATTCCATTCCATTCCAAAGAACATATACAGTGTTTCCAACATAGGAGCACTAGATGAAAAGGATTCTTTCCAGCTTTATTTTATTTCTGCTAGTTGTAAAAGCGGGGTTGTTTCAAAGTCAGAAATCCCACAAGGGTGCCTCTGCTTTCATTTGTTGTCATTAGCTACTTTGCCTCCCGCACTGTAGATGACAGTTGCTTTGGGGGTTCTTTTCAGTGTGAAAGTGTCAAAATGATTACATTGGCAAGGCCTTTCAGACAGCACAAAGAAGATCTGTTTCTCATTCAAGCCTCCCTCTCCTGCGAACCCGCATTGTTTCCAACATGTCTGGTTTATTGGGACAGATACATCCTTAGTTACATGACTTTCCTCCTTGACCTCTCATAATAAAATACCTTTTCTCCTTTCGCGCACAAATTGACGTAAGGTTGCTTCCAAGTCCGTTTCCATACAGCTGCAGAAGCGAACTATTGTAGAAGCGAACTATTGTACTCGTGTGTTTAAAGTGTGTAAAATGACATTTAGGAATGAAATGAGGCTTCCCGTTGGACCTCATGCTGTTTGATGAAAGAGGAGCCAGATGAAGTTCAATCGTCGAAGTTAATCTTTGAAAACTTGTATCGTGAGATCAATGCAGCTTTAAACCTGTTTCTGCAGTTTTGAGGGCTAGATTTCCTGGGGATAATTTATTGTCTGATTTCAGGATTTAGGCATAGGGCATCATATTTTTTTCTTCTCTAAAGTTCTAAATAATAGGGTGGCTCAGTGGCTAAGATGCTGAGCTTATTGATCAGAAAGGTTGGCAGTTCGGTGGTTCAAATCCCTTGTGCCGCGTAACGGAGTAAGCTCCAGTTACTTGTCCCAGCATCCGCCAACCTAGCAGTTTGAAAGCAGGTAAAAAATGCAAGTAGAAAAAATAGGGACCACTTTTGGTGGGAAGGTAACAGCGTTCCGTGCGCCTTCGGCATTTAGTCATGCCTGTCACATGACCACGGAGACGTCTTCGGACAGCGTTGGCTCTTCGGCTTTGAAACAGAGATGAGCACCGCCCCCTAGAGTCGGGAACGACTAGCACATATGTGCAAGGGGAACCTTTACCTTAAACTTCTAAATAGAACAGTCATTTACTTTACACATATGCATGTGGACAATTCATCTGGTATTTACTTGGACACAAGATTTTTTCCCCTCTCTCCCTTTATTTTTAAAAAAGCCCAAAATAGAACATGAGAAAGATTCCAACTATCTTATTACACAAATAAATACGTTTGCTAGCAGCTTGACAAATTTGGCAATGGCGCTAATAAAAAACATTGGGAGAAATAGATACACACACACACACACACACACACACACACACACACACACACAAGTTTGAGCAATGAGCAACACCAGGTTTATTCACTTAAAATGCTTGAGACATTAGGTAATAGCTATAATAAGCACTGGCTCATTGAATAAAGTATTCTTTTTGCAAAAAATCAAGGAAAAGTTTACTTTAAAAAAAGATAGAGCATCTCTGCTCCCATTGATGAGTGCACCATAGGAAGATTGGAAGGACTAGTTAGGGACAGGTTATCCTGGAGAAAATATTTTGGTCATCAAGGGCCAATATCCAGTTGATTGCACATAATCGGTCATAATCAATCAGCTTCCACTACGCAACAGTGAAAGAGACTTATCAATATACTGACTGAAACTTCTCAAAAAGTCATACAAGGTCCTTTCCCAACCAGTGCCATACAATTAATTAGAAAGGATGGTGCAGTGGCTCAGCAGTTACGACACTGGGCTTGTTGGCTGGAAAGCCAGCAGCCCAAGACCCAAGCTCCATGCTATGGTGTGAGTTACCATCCTTGCCCCACCTCCTGCCAACCTAAAGCTTGCAGATGTGAGTAGATAAATAGGTACCACTTCAGTGGGAAGCCAACAGTGCTCCTGTCAGGCCTGCATTTATATTCCTTTTAGAATTTTGGCCTGCCACACTTTCTCTTATTTCATTATGCTGTTTCTTTAAGTATAGTCAATGGGAGGGGGGATTAGAAGGAGTAGGATTTTGGAATGTATTGTTTTTCATTCTTTGCTAGAAGTCAAGGTCATCCTTTGTCTCTACACTTTCACACCTGATCGGAAGAAGCTGGGCATGGATGCCAGCGTGGAAGGAGAAGATTGGACCATGTGATGGATTGTGAGTGTGGGGACAAGATCATGAACTTTTAACTGGGTGGGATTCTGATGTAACTTCCAGAGTTGGGACCCCACAGCTATGTGCCAACATGTCTGCTTTATTAAATTGGAACTTTAAGCATAGTTTTGCCTCCGATTCTGATTTGATTCTACATGGTATTTGGAACGCTGACATCTCCATGATGTCATGCTGGCCACATGACCATGGAAATGTCTTTGGACAACACTGGATCAATGGCCTTGAAACAGAGATGAGCACCACCATAGTCTGCAACAACTCACGGAGTAAAATCCGTAGGTGTTCCTTTATATTTACCTGTCTAATTAGAAAGCCCAAATATTGCAATTTGAAAAGTAAAGCCCAATGTTACAGCAACCTCAGAAGATAATATGGACTTAGATACACAATAATGCCTGCCATCTGAAAAGTTTGTCCATTCTTAGTGTTCAAGGCTGGTCAACACCCGTTATAATGTAAGCTTTTACTGCATCTCAGACTGCACCAGTAGGACAAGATAGCCAAACAGCACTGCGACATCAAATGCATTTCCTTTTGGATGTGCTAATGAAGCATATAATGGTCTATAAAAACCTGCCAAGGAAGAATCAATTTTCCCTCCTGCCTGCATAAAAGTTTATCAACTCGATTTGGGTGGGCAAAAGGCAGTTTCAGATCTACTGGTGGAATTTTAGATGATTCCCAATTGATTGGGAATAATTTCTGAGACTCCATTCTGATTCTCCATCAGCATGACTCCTGCACAAGTTTGTTAAATGCTGATACAAACAGACGAATGGTAAAATAGTCATTGAATTTTTCTTTTTCTCCTTTCTAGGCAGATATCCTAATCTTTTTGAGTGATGAGGTACGGTTTATTCTCTTTTTGGAGTATAGTCTGTAAGAATACACTGTGAAGAATCTGGTATTTTATTTTTCAACAAAATTCTCCAACCTCTCTAACTAAGGAGGTTGTTGGGTTCAACATTTAAAAGAAATGCCTGACCTTTTGTAGGAACAAAAAAATAAATAAAGTGGTGTTAGTTCTTTGAGCTAAACAGCTGTCCTTTCAAGTCTAACTATTTCACTTACAGATATATAAAAATGGTAGGGAACTCTACTGTTCACACCAATAGGTTGCCAGTAAAAATGGTGAGTTATATCTATGTGGAATGCACTTCCATTTGTGATCTTTATAAACGTAAAGGTTTCCCTCGCACATATGTTCTAGTTGTTCCTGACACTAGGGGGCGGTGCTCATCTCCGTTTCAAAGCCAAAGAGCCAGGGCTGTCCAAAGATATCTCCATGGTCATGTGGCCGGCATGATTAAATGCCAAAGACTGTTACCTTCCCACCAAAGGTGGTTCCTATTTTTCTAGTTGCATTTTTACGTGCTTTCAAACTGCTAGGTTGGCAGAAGCTGGGACAAGTAATGGGAGCACACTCTGTTACGTGGTGGTAGGGATTTGAACCACCGAACTGCCGACCTTTCTGATACACAAGCTCAGCATCTTAGCCACTGAGCCACCGTGTTCCTCATCTTTATATGGTGGTCTTTATATGGTGGGTTAAATTAATCTGAAGCAAGCATCCTATTTAGTAAAATTGTGTTCTGGTATACAGAAACATGCTCTATTAGATGAATGATGCAGACCAAGTCTAGTTTTAAAATATCCAAGATTTTAAAAGGGCAGAACCTTTGAAATTATCCACCACACTTAGCACCTAGATTACACACTGTGGCTGATTAGTTTACAATCCCCATCATTGGCTGCATTCATACAACGTGTTAAACCAGGCTAAGAAAATGCCATTGCTCGCTCTGTTTGTGCAATATGTTAAGTTAATGGTGGATTATCACAAACCAGCTCACTCCATTCTAGCCCAATCAGTGTGTTATACATGAATCCAACCAGTGAGTATATTTCTATTTAAAACATTCCAAATCATTGGGCATCTTTCATTTCAGGTAAACAATGTTTACTTCTATATTTGGCCACATCATAAACCGCTACTCTATAGAGTATTCCCTTTGCAGGATTTGTTGCCCTCTGCATCTCTAAAAAGGATCTCTGGAGAAATAAATATTCTAGCTTCTTTCTTTCGGTGTCTTCCTAAAAAACAAACAAATGAACTTCACTTCAACGAGAGCTGGACTTAAAAAAAAAATTGGCATTCCTGATTGACTTTAAGAGAAGATCAATTAAGTGGTCACTTTCTCTGATTTCTTCCGCAGAAGGAGAAACTCCACAATGTTTCAACTCTCTCTCTCTCTCTCTCTCTCTCTCTCTCTCTCTCTCTCTCTCTCTCCCTCCCTCCCTCCCTCCCTCCCTCCCTCCCTCCCTCTCCCTCTCCCTCTCCCTCTCCCTCTCTCTCACACACAGACAGACAGACAGACAGAGACACACACACCCCTTGGGAAGAGTTGCTCTTGTGTCTTCTCTTGGGGTGTAATAGCAATGCACAATGAAGTACAGGACTTTCACATATATCCTTTAGCTATCCCATTACTCAGCCTGTACAGGATCACCGTCCCCTTGAAAATACTTTTAAAATTCTTTCCTTTGAAACAATTTTCAAAGCCATGTATTTTTCATCAAACTGAATGAAAATTGGCAGGGAAAAAAGTGAATTTATTCTTCCAGGAACCATTTTCATTTTTTTCTTATCTGGGAGTTCTTGAATATAGCTATCGGAGAAAATGCTTGGGAAAACAGGACAGTTCTAGATGTACATGTACAAATTAGACCAGTTTGGTCCAGTGGTTAAGGCACCAGGTTAGAATGCAAGAGACCATCAGCTCTAGTCCCTCCTTAAGCATGAAAGCCAGCTGGGTGACTTTGGGCCAATCACCAGGAGACTGTAAATTCTAGTTCCACCTTAGCCAGGATAACCAGCTGGGTGACTTTGGGCCAATCACCAGGAGACACATGAATGTCAGTTGGGTGACTTTGGGCCAATCATCAGGAGACACTAAGTTCTAGTCCCACCTTAGCCATGAAAACCAGCTGGGTGACTTCGGGCCAATCACCAGGAAGATGTGAATGCTAGGGTTGCCTTGGCTATGACAGCCAGCTGGAGGACTTTGGGGCAGTCCTTCCCTCTCAGCTCAGCCCACCTCACAGAATTGTTGTTGTGGGAAAAATAGGAGGAAGGTACAGTATGTTGGATATGTTTGCACTCTTGAGTTATTTGTAAAAAATAAACAAGGTGGGATATCAATTTCCATCTATCAGTGTCCAAGTTCCATATGGTTTGGAGTGTGCAAATGCTACTATCTGCAGAAGAGGGGGAAAAACATGTGGTGCTGTTTAAGAAGGAAAGGCAGTTGGCACAGCCAAGCCATCAAAACCAATCCCGTTCCTAATTTCAGCAATTGATGTCACAGCAAAGAAACATTTTTTTTAAAAAAAGAAGGATGATGGGCGAAACAGATGCTGTTCCAGAAACCACATGCTGAAATCTCAAGAGTTTGTGTCCATGTCTAGATACGTGGGAGAGGAAGAGCCCATAAGCATCTGTTTCAAAGCTTACAGCGAATTCTCATGAGATGGATTTCAACAAGCTGCCTTTAGAAACCCTGACTCGGTGCTTATCGGCTGTCTGGATGTTGAATCTAAGAGGTGATGCTACTGAGGACTGCTGAGACATTGATGCATTCATGTTGATATTCAAGCTTGCGCTAAACAAGCTGGAACATGTTTTATCCTGCAAAGGAAGGTCTGCCCTCTCTTGCTTGCATCAGATTTCTGGACATCTGTGTATTGTCTGAGGTTGTAGAGATTATACCACAATGTGTTGCCTCCAGAAGTTGTGGTTGGACCATCACTGGTGGTTTCTAAGAAGAGATTAGACAACCATTTGTCTCAAATGGTATAGGGCAGTGATGGTGAACATTTTTGGCACCGAGTACCCAAACTGGAATGAGCACCAGAGACCCAAAGACCAGCATGCCAGCTAGCTGGTCTTCAAATGCACTGGAGTGCCAGAAACTCAGCTGCCCAGCGCATGCGCGCACCTGGTCTTCGGCTTTCGGAGTCTTCGGGAGTCTTTGGCTTTCTGAGCAGGGGGTTGGACTGGAAGACCTCCAAGGTCCCTTCCAAACTCTTATCCTGTTAGTCTGTCTATGGCCTTGATTAATCAGCTGTTGGACTGGGAAATAAAGGCTGAATTTGTGATTCATTAACTGTAGCACAGTTCACAGCAAACCCATCCTGACAATGTTTCTAAAGCAATTTAGAGACGAGGGTGGAAGGCTGGCCTTTTAGAGAGGAAATCTACACAACTGAAAACACAACACCTGTATGCCTTAAACCCCTGGGAGGATGCCGTTTGCCTTGGCTCTACCCAAAGCCAAGTTCCTTGACTTCTAGACAAATATTCAATACTAGATTTCCCCATAACTGGCCAAGAACTGCAATATTTTCAACAGGGAAGTCTTCCAATCTTGATTCTTGCTCTTCCTGCCTCCCCACTCTAAGAACCCTACTCTCTTTTACACCATGGCCTTTTAATTTCTCTGTACAGGGTAATCCAGCAAGAATCCAGGATATGCCAAGAAATATTTTCCCCTGCTCTTTTTTTCGCTGCTTTCGGCGATAAGCAAAAAATGAAAGAGGCAGAAAGAAGATGGGGAAAGAAGGAAAAGATTGTTCTGACCAAGGCTTTTATTAATTTCCGGTGAATTCTGCTCATTCACATCCAGCAAAGTCTTTCAAAGGAGGATTTACAGTCACAGACCTTATCTGGCTTGGAGAGCTGCCAGGCCGATATCTGCAAAACTTGGCAAGGAGTCTCGGAGAGTCATGAGCCAATTAAGTGAACTCATTGTCTCCTGCAAACTCCCCTCCCCTTTCGCTCCTCTTTTATTTCCTCTGGGAGGGACCATTCATCATCCACCTGTGGCCTTACTCCTAAATCGACCCTTGTTCCTTAGCTGTTCCCTTGTCTGGCAACTCTGCGCATGCGCACACTGGGAACAGGCTCCAGCTGTTCCTCTGCCTCACTGATGTCTGACTCTGAAGGCAGCGGATAGCTGGCATACGGCTCTTGCCCCCTCTCTGCCTCCAACACAGAGCCCTCATCAGAGCCTTCCCTTGACTCCAGGACTAGCCCAGGTTCCTCCCCAACCTCCTCACTGTCCGAATCTGCTGCCAGTTCCACTGGCTGCTGGCGGGCCACAACAAAGATGGAGATTCAAGGAAGTTAACTAACACCAGTCTAAACAAAGCTAGGTTTTTGGGGTCCTTGTACTGCCCAAGATTATAAAGGAGCATCTGTTTACAATTTGGATTTTCATCTGTACTGCAGGCTTTGACAAAGCTACTTACTGTGAGCAGGGGAAGATCATCCTGTAGTCTGGCACTGCAATAGACCAAACTGATTGCACTCAGCTTTGCCTTAAATGCAGTTGCCTGCAAAGGAGAGAGTTTATTCCCATCCCATGGAATGCAGCTAAAGGGAATAAGACTTTTTTGATCTATCATTGGATTTTGACATGCAATGGCTTTCCAGAAGTTTCCGCAAGATTTTCTTTCAATTCCCTAGCAGGGAAAGAAAGAACGAAGCTCAAACTTTCAGCTAGGTGGAACTCTTATTTTAACTGCCAACTTTGCAGGAGAAACTTCTGTTCCAGCAGTCTGGGCTTTTTTTTTTTTAATGGAAAAATGAAAACTAGTAAAACCAGTAATCCAACTTTTGGAAAGGTTAGGCAGCAAGCACCATTTGTGATGCCACCATTTGGGAGGGAGCCATAACTTTGGACCAAGAAGGATTTGATAGTGTGCAAAAATCAGTTCAGGATTATTGTCACGCTGTATAATAATTCACCCTCATTGCATCAAAAACATTTGCTCACAGAAAAGTAACATATTCAATACTATCAGGGCAGGAAATTATGGCCGTGCTATCTTCCTTCTTTACTTTCCTCTCTCTGCAATAATTTCAGAGGCAAAAAATGTTGTAGTCAGTGTATAAGACGCACCCAGATTTTCAGCCTCTTTTTGAGGGAAAAAGGTGCATCTTATACTCCCAAAAATACAGTAACCAGTGAAAGAACTTGCCTCCAGAAGTTGTAAATGTTCCAACACTGGAAGTTTTTAAGAAGATGTTGGATAACCATTTGTCTGAAGTGGTGTAGGGTTTCCTGCCTGAGCAGGGGGGTGGACTAGAACAGTGGTCCCCAACCCCCGGTCCGCGGACCGGTGCCGGGCCGTGGAGTACCTGGCACCGGGCTGCGCAGCGGCCGGGGGCCATGATTGCTGCAGCGGCCGGGGGCCATGATCGCTGCAGCGGCCGGGGGACATGATCGCTGCAGCGCAAAGGCTCCTGGGCCGTGCGCAAAAGCTCCTGGGCCGTGCGCAAAGGGTCCAGGGAAGAGAGCCCCGCGCTGGTACGCACGTGATATATAAACAATCAATGTGTCGTTGCGAACAACGCCCCCCTACCCCTGCGCGCGCTCAGCGGGCCACGGTAAAATTATCAAAGGCTGACTGGTCCGCGGCGATAAAAAGGTTGGGGACCACTGGACTAGAAGACCTCCAAGATCTGTTCCAACTCAGTTATTCTATTCTATTCTATTCTAAATATTGAAATTGTCTTACCGGCCTCCAGCCTTCATTGACAAAAGACTTTTCATAGGGATATCATTCCTGGTCTTCAAAAACCTTCCGTTCACCACAGCTGATAGAGAGTTACTCAGCTAGGTGAGATGGGCAAAATAAGAAATGAGATGAATGAATGAATACTAAATAAACAGCCTACTAAAAAAGCCACTTAAGATGTCTTGGAAGACTGCTCAACCCGCCCATCAAAACTACACACCCAACAGCACTTCCTTAACCCACGTCTCCTCCTAGTAATAGGACAGCCATGGAGTTGGTTTTCATCCCATTTGATGCAGGGCCAGATGATAGCAAGCCGTGAATGGCAGTGAAATCTATGCTTCGCGACACTCTGAACCAACTGGAAATCCAACAGCAAGATAAAATGCTTATTTTTTAAAAGAAAATGTTGGAAAAGGCAATTCTTATTTAAAAGGGGGGGGGGAGCAGCAGCTGTGCTGCAGCAAAAAACAACATCATCAAGATGGTAAGTTTTTGTGCTGACCGAATCGCTAAATATATCGAATGGTGATGTTTCTTTAAAAATAAAAAATAAAAAGTGTGTGGAATTTATTTAACGCCAGGAAGAAAATAGCTGTGTTTCAGTTACAGTATCCACCACTATATAGGGTCAAGAATCCGTTGCTTGTTTTGAGCATATCATGCTTGTTATGTATGCTACCTGATTCTCAGAATGCTGAGAAAATTTCCTAGGGATGTCTATGGAGATTCTCAGTCATCCAAGTCATGGTTGTCCCACAGGTGCTTTTTCCCCCCAAGAAGCACCTGGACTTTCTGGTTTTTCTTTGAAGACGTTCCACTTCCCATCCAAGAATCCTCATTCAGCTCTCTTGCCCACAAAAAAGAGGGAGTCAAGGTATTCCCACAAAGCACCTGAGGGCAGGACAAGAAGCAATGGAAGGAAACACCTCAAGGAGAGGAGCAACATAGAACAAAGGGGAAATTTCCTGACTATTAGAACAATGAATCAGTGGAACAGAAGTTGCCTCCAGAAGTTGTGAATGCTCCAACACTGGGGGCTTTTAAGAAGAGATTGGATAACCATTTGTCTGAAGTGGTGTAGAGTTTCCTGCCTAAGCCAGGGGGTGGACTAGAAGACCTCCAAGATCTGTTCCTTCCAACTCTGCCATTCTATTCTATTCTATTCTATTCTATTCTATTCTATTCTATTCTACTCTACTTTCTATTCTACTCTACTTTCTATTCTACTCTACATTCTATTCTACTCTACTCTACATTCTATTCTACTCTACATTCTATTTTATTCTATTCTACTCTAGTCTACTCTACTCTACATTCTATTCTACTCTACTCTACATTCTATTTTACTCTACTCTACTCTACTCTACATTCTATTCTACTCTACTCTACTCTACTCTATTCTGCTCTGCTCTGCTCTGCTCTACTCTACTCTACTCTACTCTACATTCTATTCTACCCTACATTCTATTCTATTCTTTTCTATTCTATTCTACTCTACTCTACTCTACATTCTATTCTACTCTACATTCTATTTTATTCTATTCTACTCTAGTCTACTCTACTCTACATTCTATTCTACTCTACTCTACATTCTATTTTACTCTACTCTACTCTACATTCTATTCTACTCTACTCTACTCTATTCTGCTCTGCTCTGCTCTACTCTACTCTACTCTACTCTACTCTACTCTACTCTACTCTACTCTACATTCTATTCTACCCTACATTCTATTCTATTCTATTCTTTTCTATTCTATTCTACTCTACTCTACTCTACATTCTATTCTATTCCATTGTATTCTATTCTATTCTAGTCATGTTTCTGAGTTTCTTTTCTTGCTACAGATGATGGAAGGCATGAACATTCTTGTTGTAGTTGCTTTCAGTGAAACGTCTCTCCATCATTTTGATGGGAGCACTAACATGTCCATGTATCTTCTTTTATATAAGACAAAGGTTCCTTCCTTCCTAGGCTGTCATTCCCTTATTTATTATTTATCCTTTATTACTTAAATTACCACAAAATGGTGCCCGAGGCAGCTGGGAATAACACCAATAAATCCAGTACTATACAGGAAAGCATAAACAAAATACACAAGTAAAAGAGGGAAGATTGACTGCTCAGCAGTTGCAACATCTAAATGCATGGATTAACCACCAAATGCAAAGCAAGCACACCGTCCTTTATACAGTTAGCTTAATTTCTACTATAAGCTGAATGAGTTTCACCACCCAACATAATAAAACAAAAATCTGGGACATCTGGATAACCTATTTAGGATTGACTGATCTGATCTCCTTGCAATCCAAGAGACTCTCAAGAGTCTTCTCCAACACCACAGTTCAAAAGCATAAATTCTTCAGCGTTCAGTCTTCCTTATGGTCCAACTCTCATAGCCATACATAAAGGTAAAGCAATGCCTGCGGATTTTACTCCACTATTCATTGCCGAGTATAAGGGACGGTGCTCATTTCTGTTTCAAGGCCATTGAGCCAGCGTTGTTCAAAGACATTTCTGCAGTCATGTGGCCAACATGACATCACGGAGCGCTGTTACCTTCCCACCAAAGTGGTACCTATTTATCTATTTGCAATTGTATGCTTGTGAACTGCTAGGTTGGCAGGAGCTGGGGCTAGGGCGGGATCTCCCCACATTGTGTGGAACTCAGATCTCGAACCTGGGCTGCTGGCTTTCCGGCATTTTAACTGCATTATTCATGGGAAAAACATGGCTTTTTCTCATAGATGAGATACAGGATTCTTGCCCTTATTTTAGTGAGGAGGTTATCATCAACCCTGAAGGTTGCCTAACTGTGGTCATTTTCTGCTCTGTAGCCTTTCCTATGTGAGTTTAGTTTGCAAATTGCTTCAGGGCAGACATAGCCCGGAGCTGAGGGGCGAGGGGCGGGGTGGAGAGATAGCTGGGGTGCTGTAGCCAAAACAAAGTTATTTCCCCTGGGAATCAAGGACATTCCTGCAGGTGTTTGGAAGATGGAGACTGAGGTCACCTAGCAACTGGACTGTATGCTGATTGGATCATGTGACTCGTGACTTTATGATGGGAGACAAACTTTTATTTTAATTGGGTGCAAAACCAGGGGGAACTTAGAGCCGGTTTTCTACCAAGCTTGTGCCAATATGATATGTTTAGGTTTTAAGTTTAAGTTTAAGTTTATTTATAGGCCGCCCAATCCCGGAGGACTCTGGGCGGCTTACAAAAGGGGAAAGAAAGGAAATAAACGAAAATAAAAATAAAATAAGACAAGTTAAAAACAACACAAATACATTCATTTCAGTCGGGGCTGGACCCCAACAATGAGGTCAAGAGCCCCAGGCCTGCCGGAAAAGCCAGGTCTTGACAGCTTTTCCGAAGGCCATGAGAGTGGGTGAGGTCCGGATTTCTGGGGGTAGTTCGTTCCAAAGGGTCGGGGCAGCCACAGAGAAGGCTCTCCTCCGGGGAGCCGCCAGCCGACATTGTCTGGCTGACAGCATCTGAAGGAGGCCAACTCTGTGGGATCTTACCGGCCTTTGGGACGAATGCGGCAGTAGGCGGTCTCGCAGGTATGTCCAATAAACTGTTCTTTGAGGAATATTCCTGCCTCGGAGTTCTTATTGCTGGGGATCAGTGGAGGGATTCAATTTTTTTTTTACTACTGGTTCTGTGGGCGTGGCTTGGTGGGTGTGGCATTGCTTTGTGGCTGTGGCTTTGTGGGCACAGCAGGGGAAGGATACTGCAAAATCCCCATTCTCTCCCCACCCCACTAACCTGCTTCCCAGTTCCGTTCTCCTGTTCAGGGCAATGAAAGAAGATCAGCTGGGAGGCTGGGAGGCAGCAGGGGCGGGGCCAGCCTATTTGCTGGTTCTCTGAACTACTCAAAATTTCCTCTACCGGTTCTCCAGAACCTGTCAGAACTGGCGGAATACCACCCCTGCTGCGGATGTGTTACTTGGAAACTTGACATTGGTAGCTTAGGGGTTGTATAAATACCCTTGTTTACTTTCTGCACCCCTGGCTTTTCAAGCTGTCCTTCAAACCCAAGACAAGGTACCAGGGTAGAGTTCCTTGGTTCCCTGGTGCCTCTATCTCACCAAACATAGAAAGCTTAAATACATCGCCCATTTTTTTATTTTTTTAATGAAATCCTAAAGCTCCCCAGAAAGATGGGAAAAAGTCAGATGCCTCTTTCGTTGGGAAAGAGAGCTTTCTGGAAACTAGGAAATAGAATTCAGCAGAAGAAAACAGACTTTGCTTGATAGGGCATTAATAGCTGCACCACTGGACACCCCCCCATCAGTTGGATTGCTCTTAATAGAAGATATATCTAACTAATTTATATACGGGTCATTACTAAATATCTATAAATACACTATTTATGAGAATATTGTTGATTTAATCTGTTGATTTTTTTTTATAAGCAAAAAAAATATTCCCTACAGATTTATTTATTTTTTTAATGAAAGATGCCAGAATATTTTCTAGGAACCAAAGGGGGGGTGGGAGTTTTATTGTTTTAATTTCAAAAAAGACACGTCTAATTTTTACAAGCATAAAATTGAAATACGGCGTCATTATTAGACCGCTTATGAAAAAAGAGCAAGCCACCACAGGCGCCCTGGAAGAATTGCGCTAATGAGCGGGTTCAAATTAGGGGCAGATGATGGGAACGATAACGAAGGGAGCCGCGGCTTTCTTATTTTTATTGCCGCATTCTGCAATTAGCATTTCGGAAATCATAAATTCCAATATCCGCCAGGGATGGTAACAGTTCTCACATCCTCCCATTGGAATGGCCAGCTGCATATCGATAGGGATGTAGAAACTTTAATGCTTTAGGTTTATTAGATTTATATGGTTTAGGTTTAGGTTTCTTAGATTTATTAGATTTATATGGGTTTTAGTGGAGGAGTGTGGCTGAGAAAGAGCATTCAAATATTACAGTGATTAAGAAAACAAATTTGTTACTCTGATACTTTTTCACATCATCCCACAAAGGCTTTTGCATGATGTTGAGTTATGTGTATATACGTATACGTATACGTATACGTATACGTATACGTATACGTATACGTATACGTATACGTATATGTATATGTATGTATATGTATATGTGTGTATGTGTGTATATATATATATGTGTGTGTGTGTGTATGTGTGTGTGTATGTATGTGTGTGTATGTGTGTATATGTGTGTGTATGTGTGTATGTATGTATGTATCTATATATCTATATATCTATATCTATATCTATATCTATATCTATATCTATATCTATATCTATATCCATATCCATATCCATATCCATATCCATATCCATATCCATATCCATATCCATATCCATATCCATATCCATATCCATATCCATATCCATATCCATATCCATATCCATATCCATATCCATATCCATATCCATATCCATATCCATATCCATATCCATATCCATATCCATATCCATATCCATCTATCTATCTATCTATCTATCTATCTATCTATCTATCTATCTATCTATCTATCTATCTATCTATCTCTCTATCTCTCTATCTCTATCTCTATCTCTATCTATCATCTATCTATCTATCTATCTATCTATCGATCTATCGATCTATCGATCTATCGATCTATCGATCTATCGATCTATCGATCTATCTATCTATATCTATATCTATATCTATATCTATATCTATATATATCTATATCTATATCTATATCTATATCTATATCTATATCTATATCTATATCTATATCTATATCTATATCTATATCTATATCTATATCTATATCTATATCTATATCTATATCATCTATATCTATATCTATATCTATATCTATATCTATCTATCTATCTATCTATCTATCTATCTATCTATCTATCTATCTATCTATCTATCTATCTATATATATATATATATATATATATATATATATATATATATATATATGATTTTTTATAACCCCCGGTATGCCCAAATATGGGAGGAAGATTACTACTTCCATTCTCTGTCCTTCGGCTCGTCACAAGAGACCATCCAGGCAGAAACCCAATATTTTTACTGTTGCCTTTTTGTTACATTTTGTTGTATTTGTGCTGATAAATAAATAAAGGGAGACTAGTATAGATCTATTTCAAGCTATTTAGCTCTCATCAGCTAGCCATACCCTTACTGGGATTAGAACCTGTGCTGTATTACATTTTAGGCAGATGTGTTAGCCACTAAGCCACAAGACCTTTTCTGGCATCTGGAGGGCCTCCAGAGCCCAGGGGGAGTTGTTTTCACCCTCTCAGAGGCTCAAGTCAACCCCTGTTCTTTAGCTGTTCCCTTCATCTGGTAACTCTGCGCATGCACATATTGGGAACAGGCTCCAACTGTTCATCTGCCTCACTGATGTCTGACTTTGAAGGTAGCTGATAACTGTCAGATGGCTCTGGCCCACTCTCTGCCTCTGACGCAGAGCCCTCATCAGAGCCTTCCCCAGACTCCAGGACTGGCCCATGATCCTCCCCAACCTCCTCACTGTCCAAATCTTCTGCCAGTTCTGTTGGCGGGCCACAACAGTCTTTGGAATAGCATTGTATGCTTAGCCAAGTCATGCTATATCTCCAAGTCCGGTCAGAGAAGTCTTATACATTAGTAATCCTTTTGTTTGGAGCATGCAAAGCAGTATAATCTCTTTAATCCCTTTATTAATTCTACTGCTAATTCATTCGCAGCTTTGGATTTTCCAAAGCGGGGAACACAAACATTTCTTTTAACCCAACGAGAATGCAATCCATGTTTAACTGCTGATATCAAGCGTTCCATAACCCCGAAGTCTGAAATGCGCGTGGAAAGGGTTTAATAGATTGAGAAGATTGAACATCAAAGATTGTCACAGCTGAAGGATCAGAAACAAACACGTGTGAGGTGCAAGAGGTTTATAGTACAGTGCACCCGTTAATAGTCCTTTATGCGGCGAACTATGCTTCAGCAAACCATGACTTAAACTGTTATATAACCACAATTTATGACTCTATGCTTCAGTGATAAATGGTATTTGTGGGGGTGGCTAGAAAATGAAAGTCCTTGTGTTGCCTGTCCTAACTGTTCCTTTGCTTTAGAGGAAAATTAGGGAAACAAAAGTACTTGCTTGCCTATGTTAAATTATATTTACTGACAAATAAAGTGAGACTAATCTAGATCGATTTCGAGCTATTTAGCTCTCGTCTGCGATCTCATCCTTCTGGGATTTGAACCTGGGCTACTTCCCAGAGGGGTATGCTGTCATCACTGCATGCTCAATGTCATTAGATCCCCATGCTTCCCTGGTGAATCCCTGCAGATTTTTTTTTTTAAATTAAAGGCACAACTCTGTATATTCGCACACTGAATCTCGTAATCTTTATTTCGATCTAGCCCAAATCCTCTACTATTCAATTTAATTGGATTTGGATAACCTCAGAGTTTAAAGTTTGGGGGGAAAGGAGAAACCAACTTTCTTGTCAGCATGGTCATCGTTTGGCGTGAAATATTCCACATCTGGTTTATAGGTCAAATGGTCTAAGATACTAAGATATGTTTTCTGTTTATTTAAGATAACTCCTCTGTCAATCCTATCACAGAAAATGTTTCTCTTAAAAACCCACAGAAGTCCAATGTAAGCATCGGAAAGAGGCAAACATTAAAATATAAAAAACATTATTTAATATCTACAGACCCCTCGCATCCTGGACATAAATTGTTTCAACTCCTACCCTCAAAATGACCTTATAGAGCACTGCACACCAAGACAACTAGACACAAGGATAGTTTTTCCCCCAAATGCCATCACTCTGCTAAACAACTAATTCCCACAACACTGTCAAATTATTTACCAAGACTGCATTACTATTACTCTTTTCCTCCTTTCTAGTATAGCAATAGCAATAGCAGTAGACTTATATACCGCTTCATAGGCCTTTCAGGCCTCTCTAAGCGGTTTACAGAGAGTCAGCATATTGCCCCCAACAATCTGGGTCCTCATTTTACCCACCTCGGAAGGATGGAAGGCTGAGTCAACCCTGAGCCGGTGAGATTTGAACCGCTGACCTGCTGATCTAGCAGTAGCCTGCAGTGCTGCATTTAACCACTGCGCCACCTTGGTACCTATCTCTTCCCACTTATGACTATAACCATGTTGCTTGTATCTTTCAATTTACATTGTTTTGTTTCCTAGTACGATTTGATTGCTTATTAGTAACCTATGACTATCACTAAGTGTTGTATCTTATGATTCTTGATGAATATATTTTATTTTTCTTTATGTACACTGAGAGCATCTGCACCAAAGACAAATTCCTTGTGTATCAATCACACTTGGCCAATAAAGAATTCTATTCTATTCTATTCTATTCTATTCTATTCTATTCTAATGTTTCTTCTGGCAGTAGAAGCCAACCACAGTAGTAATTATTAGGTTCCACCCATAGGTGTGTGTCTATATCTATCTATCTATCTATCTATCTATCTATCTATCTATCTATCTATCTATCTATCTATCTATCTATCTATATCTATATCTATATCTATATCTATATCTATATCTATATCTATATCTATATCTATATCTATATCTATATCTATATCTATCTATCTATCTATCTATCTATCTATCTATCTATCTATCTATCTATATATATATATGTTATATTTATGCTGATAAATAAATAAAGGGAGACTAGTATAGATCTATTTCAAGCTATTTAGCTCTCATCAGCTAGCCATACCCTTGCTGGGAATCGAACCTGTGCTCTATTGCCTCTTAGGCAGATGTGTTAACCATTGAGCTACAGGGCTCGACTCCTTATCAGCCAGGCCAGGGTGAAAGGTATATATTTAAAGTCACAACCCCTGGTATGCCCAAGTATGGGCATATGTATGTATGTATGTATGTATGTATGTATGTATGTGTATTGTGCTTAAGGTGATTCTTGAACTCATAATCTCCTGGTCTGATGCCTTAGCCATTGTATCAGACTAGCTTTTCAAATAGTTATAGCTATCAACAAAAGGAGGCACCACACTAAATTTAGGCTTTCCCACTGGAAAATAACCAAGAAAATAACCAAGCCAACATAGTTTTGACTGCAGAACAAGAGACAACTCACATCCCCAGGAATCATAAAAGGCTAAAGAGGGTTCGGCCCAGAGACAGGGTGAATTTTTGAAGCACGTAGTATTGAAAACTTGCTGTTATTTTAGGAGCTTTATAGGAATTGTAGGATCAGGATGTCTTTATTTGCTGTGACGAAAGGAAGAATTTTAGATCCATGGGAAGTGTGCAGTTGCCATGCAGTAGGCAATACTATATCATGAAAATGACAATAGACTAAGAGTTAAACAGATACAACGAAACTCTCACTTAATTGCTTTGTTATATTTCAGTCTATTATGTTTAGTGTTCTAATTGTCTTGTTTACCAGTCTAATTGTTATAGCCTATTAACACAGAATGATATTCTGCTGCTTTCATTTTTCTTTCTTTTTTCCCCATGGGGAGAACGCAATAATATGTTATCAGACATTATTATTTTTATTAGAACATATAGCAGCGGCCCGATGGTCTTACACATTAATTTTAATACCTTGCTATAGTAGTTTTCATATTTATCATGATTTATTTGGCAGTTTGTAGATTTTATTCCTGTAATGGTTTTGGAGTGCTGTATTATTAAATTCATCATTTAGTCTTTTTTCTCACAGCCTCTTTCCACAGATTGTTATGTTTGGAAGAATTGATAATCCTATGGTTTTAAATGCTGTCTTATGCTGGTCTTGGATCAACTTATAATAAATGTCTGTGAATATAGTTCTCGTTGGTTACACAATGAATGGTGAGACAGATGCACAGGGTTAAAAGGACTTTTTCCTATTTACATTCATTCCTCAATTTCAATTTTATTCAGTTTGTCATTTGGTTCCAGCCCCCCCCCCCCGCTTTCCATATCAGTTTGTTAAAAGCATCTCCCCACATTGCCACAAAAATGCAGATTTTTTTTTCTTCTAATACTGTATATATGGTGTTGGTATGTAGCCAACTGCCCAACTTTTGCCAGGCTTTAAAAACACAATTCCGAACGTAGAGAAATGTGAAACCAAAACATTTCTACTAAGCTGGGGGATATTTATCAGGGGATACATCTGGAATCCAAATAATGTGGGATATTATTGAAACAAACACCAATTTCTTAAAAAAACAATCCATACTGGGATAGAACAATATCTATATCTATCTATCTATCTATCTATCCATCTATCATCTATCTATATCTCTATCTCTCTCTCTATCTATCTCTATCTCTATCTCTATCTCTATCTCTATCTCTATCTCTATCTCTATCTCTATCTCTATCTCTATCTCTATCTCTATCTCTATATCTCTATCTCTATCTCTATCTCATCTATCTCTCTCTCTCTCTCTCTCTCTCTCTATCTATCTATCTATCTATCTATCTCTATCATCTATCTATCTATCTATCTCTGTCTGTCTATCTATCTATCAATTTATCTCTCTCTCTCTCTCTCTCTCTCTATCTATCATCTATCTATCTATCTATCTATCTATCTATCTATCTATCTATCTATCTATCTATCTATCATCTATCTATCTATTGTATCTGCCACCAAATTTTATTCCTGCCATCTTGTTCCAACAGGCTTTTGAGGCAGATGGACAATTTGGGTCACATCTGTCATTTACTGTATTATGAGACTGTATTTTACTGTTTAAATAGCCTCGAGTCACGCACAAAAAAAAGTAGAGTAAGAAAGAGAGCAGTTTCAATCCATCAGTCAATCCAGCAATTTATTAATCGTTTGGACCACCGGATGTAACTAATAAAATAAAACCTGAATAAATATATGGCCCAATACTTGTTCTGACCTAGGCTTCCCCAAAAAGCACAAGGCAGAGTCCTGGTCCCGACAAAACCCCTTTTATTAAATGAATGTGAATTCCTCTCATTCACCTTCAGCAAAGGCCTGGCATACAGTCTTTCAAAGGGATATTTATGACTACAGACCTTATCTATCTTGGAAAGTTGCCATGTAAATATTTTCCAAACGCAGTGATGTGCAAGGAAAGACTGGGCACAGAATCTCCGAGATTCACGGACAGATCTTCACACTCCTGAAACGAAGGAGCGAATTGTTTCCTGCAAAAGCCCACTTCCCCTTCGCTCCTCTTTTATTTCCTATGGGAGGGGCCATTCACCATCCACCTGTGGCTTTACTCCCAAGTCAACCCTGATTTCTGAGTTCTTCTTTTCTTCTGGCAGCTCTGCACATGCGCACACTGGGAACAGGCTCCAGCTGTTCCTCTGCCTCGCTGCTGTCTAGCTCTGTAGGTACCTGGTCACCGCCAGAGGGCCTCGGCCCTGTCTCAGCCTCCAACACAAAGCCCTTGTCCGAGCCTTCCCCAGCCTCCAGGACTGGCCCATGCTCCTCGCCAACTTCCTCACTGTCCAACTCTGCTTCCAGCTCCACTGGCCACTGGTGGGCCACAACAATACTAATAAAACACATTCTTTTTTTTAAATTTTACTTCCACAAGCCCTTGGGGCTGAAACACAGGACTGAAGCAGCGTGCAATTTCCAAGTCCTGCTTTAAAGTGCAAATATTAGAACGAAAGGGGTCGGTGGACTCATACATTTGACTAAATCCCAAGAAATGGATTCAAAACATAGAGAAACTTATTTTGATTGTAAAGAATAAGAGTCATCTTGAAACCCAAGTTGGGTGGCGTATAAATTTAATAAATAAATAACAATAAATAGGGTTTCTGTCTCAAATATTCAGGATATCTCGGTATAAAAAAGTGATTTGTTTTTTCCTGAACTAGCCAAAGTTTTCAAAACTAATTGATAATGTATAGATATTTCTTGTTCATTTAGCGACTGTTCAAAGTTACAATGGCACAACCTGGAAATGAAAAATGTTTTACTTATGTTTTAATTGAAGGAGATAGGTGATAATACAATTATGTTGTTAAATAAATTAATAACGATACACTGAAAGACTGATTGTATGTATGTATGTATGTATGTATGTATGTATGTATGTATGCATATGAATTGAATAATTTAGAACTTTTTGTTTTAAAATGGATAAGGATAACAATGAATTTATGTATACTTGATAGAGGATTGGTGATATAATGTATAACCCTAAGTATATATTATAAAGATATCCTGTTGGTGATAGATAATTTTAATAAGGAAGTAATCAAAAATTGGTATGTATATTAAGTGAGTATTCAGAATACCTTGTTGAAAAATGAAGGAATAACATTTTTGTTTGAATGTATGATGTACAAGAACAATAATGAACATAAGCATACTCGATGGATGATTGGTGGGATTATACATAATTGAAAATAGTGATATATAAATATAAACAGTTGGTAAATTCTTTTATACTGTAAAAATACTTAGAATGGGATAAGTGATTATATAAAGGTATATTGTTATTAAACAGACAATTAAGAATGTAAGGGAATTAGGTTTATTGAAAAGAAATATTAATCGTAATTGAATATATGTTGTACAATGAAAGTGAGGTATCTAGTTATATTAGACGGAAAATCTGTGATTGTATATGTAATTGAGAATATGGATGCAAAAACACTTGTAACCAAATGACATGCTGTATGTAATGGATGATATATTTTTTTAATGTTTTTACATTAAAAAATATTGCAAAACAAAGAAGATTAAAAAAAAAAGAAAAAAGTTACAATGGCACTGAAAAAAACGACTTATGACCATTTTTCACACTTATGACTGTTGAAGCATCCCCATGGTCACGTGATCAAAATTCAGATGCTTAGCAACTGATTCATATTTATGACGGTTGCAGTGTCCTGGGGCGCTCGAAACCTCCTGACACGCAAAGTCAGTGGGGAAGGCAGATTTACTTAACAATGTTGTTACTAGCTTAACAACTGCAATGATTCACTTAACAACTCTGGCCAGAAAGGTCGTAAAATGAGGCAAAACTCACAACGCATTTCACTAACAACAGAAATGTTGGGGCTCAATTGCAGTTGGAAGTTGAAGACCACCTGCCATGTTTTGAAGTGCGCTTTTGCTGTTGCAACCATTATCGCTTCTCAGCTTGCCAATGAACTAGTGGGGAGGGAAAGGAGTGATGGAATAGAAGCTCCAAATATTAAAGTAGACAGCCCTGGGAACCAAGGTCATTTCAGCAGGTGTCTTCCAGAGATAAAAGACTTTCTCACAACAATATGATGAAACTCAATTAGACACTGTGATCTGGTCTAATAGAGGGTGGGAGAATCTATCCTTTGATTACGTGGGTTTGCGTGGGAAATAGCTAGATCTGGTTTTGCCCTTATCTGTGCTGAAATGATGTACTCAATAAAGTTTTGCATTAAGAGATTGGATCGTCTCAGCCATGCTTGCTTTGGTTGGGTTCGTTGGTCAGAATGTTGACACTTTCTGTATGATCACATTGTTTGGAAATAAGCTGTTAAACCTACTTGCACAGTGTTAACAACTATGGAGCCCTTCCCAACACCACAGAAGGAAGGATTTGTCTCCAGATGGATGTCCTCATACAGGTTGGCACCTGCAGATTCCCCAGGAAAGTTGCTCTGATTTCAACTGAAAGGCATGTAGAAGTTTGCAAGAAGCTGTCTTGGACCTTGTATGAAGTCATCGTTTCTTTATTAAATCTTTTAGCTGGCACCTGTCAGCAACAGCTTGTATGTATTTTGGAAAGAGTGTATTTTATAAATCCAGATTTAGACAGGGTAACACAATATGTATTTAGTTTTTAACTCCTTCTGTGCTTCTTTATTTATTTTCTGTTTATTACATTTGATCTGCATCCGGCTCTTTCTCCAAGGAGCTTAAAGCGGTCTCATTTATTCTCTGTTTCAAACATTTCTCATTTTTGTTTTGCTTTTAATTGATGTCCACAAGTCATCTTAAGGGGATCTAATCCAGTGGAGGGATTCACCTATTCGGAAGAATCAGTTGTTAACTTTCTAAGCAGTTGGGAGAACCGGTTGTTGGAAGAAATCTCCTTTTGTTTTTTCCCACTTTACAGGGCTAATCCTGTAGGAAGGCAGGAAGGAAACATTCTGGTGTTGTTTCTAGCTTCATCTTTATTGCCCTGCTTACAGAAACTGCCTCTCCAGTTAAGCCTGATTACATTGTAGCAACTAAGGCAAAGGCACCCATCGACGTGAGTGATTTTGAGTTGGCCATGCCCACACAGTCACATGCCTACCGAGCCCTGCCTACCCAGCTGATCATTAGGGCAGAGAACCAGTTGTTAAATTATTTGAATCCCACCACTGGTGTAGCCCCAGCAGTTGAGTGAGTGGGTGGGATTCACTAAGCAGTCACAGTTCAACCTGTAGAGAAAAGAGAAAAGGAAAAGGCAAGAAAGTTGGATTGATACTGATTGTACCAGTCAGTGGTGGGATTCACATTTTTTTACTACCGGTTCTGTGGGCGTGGCTTGGTGGGCATGGTGTGACTTGGTGGACGTGGCAGAGAAAGGTTACTGCAAAATCTCCATTCCCTCCCAATCAGCTGGGACTTGGGAGGCAGAGAATAGATGGGGCGGGGCCAGCCAGAGGTGGTATTTACCAGTTTGTCCGAACTACTCAAAATTTCCCCTACCGGTTCTCCAGAATTGGTCAGAACCTGCTGAATTCCACCTCTAGTACCAGTGGAGGAAAAGATCCCACATTCAGCAGGAGGGGAAAAAAATCCCTCAACAGTTCAGTAATACTATTTAATTATCCCGAAACTGTTCCAGTAAGAGCCGCATTAAGTGATCATCCTGAACCTTTCTCTTGTTGCTTCTCATTGTGTTTCAGAAGAAATATCCTCATGAGATTTTCCTGCTTAGGCTTTAATGAAATGTCAAGTATCTAAACTAGACAGTGGTTAAAAACTCCAGACAAATCCTTCAGGTGGTAGCTCCACTATCACCAGTGGTGGGTTTCAAAAATTGTTCGAACCTACTCTGTGGGTGTGGCCTCCTTTGTGGGAGTGGCTTTCCACCCATGTGACCAGATGGGAGTGGCTTGCTGCCCATGTGACGGGATATGAAGATGCCAATGACACTTGTCAGAACCACTTTAAATTACCTCACACACAGCACTGGCATGCATAAGAATATGATGTAAACTTGTTTTTTAAAAGGCATCTTTGGTTTGCGTTAAAACAACTTCAACACACGCAATGTTCTGATTACACCACAAACGCAGTAGTCATCCTTACCTTTCACAGCAGCACTGAGTTTTATAAATATGAGCATGAGAGTGTAGAATAATCATATCCAAGGACCAGGGGTGGGTTTCAAAAAATTTGGAAACCTCTTCTGTAGGTGTGGCCTGCTTTCTGGGTCCACTGGTGGAACCTCTTCTAACCGGTTCGGTAGATTTGATGAACTGGTTCTACCGAATAGGTGCGAACTGGTAGGAACCCACCTCTGACTATCACCAAAACCTCTTTTGTAAAACTTGTACTTTGTGGCCAAAGGAGAATTTATGAAGTAGTGACAGCATTAAATTATTAACTATTTTCTAGATAGATACAATACAGTCCCTATATACATAGAATTGTCCCTATACAATTCTATGTATATTGATATGGGTTGGTCAAAGGAAATGCTTGAGGGTGTGCTGGGGGAAGGTAAAAGTAAAGGTAAAGGTTCTCCACCTCACACCTATGTGCTAATCATTCCCGATCCTAGGGGGCGGTGTTCATCTCCGTTTCAAAGTCGAAGAGCCAGCACTGTCCGAAGATGTCTCCGTGGTCATGTGGCCGGCATGACTAAACATCGAAGGTGCACGGAACGCTGTTATCTTCCCACCAAAGGTGGTTCCTATTTTTCTACTTGCATTTTTACGTGCTTTCGAACTGCTAGGTTGGCAGAAGCTGGGACAAGTAACGGGAGCTCATTTTGTTATGCAGCACTAGGGATTTGAACCGCCGAAATGCCGACCTTTCTGATCGACAAGCTCAGCATCCTAGCCTCTGAGCCCTGTTGGGGGAAGAGACATCATCAAAATCACATGAAGTGCTAATACCGCTGTATGATGCCTTGGAAAAGCCACACTTGGAATATTGCATCCAGTTTTGGTTGCCACAATATAGATAGATAGATAGATAGATAGATAGATAGATAGATAGATAGATAGATAGATAGATAGATATAGAGAGAGATAATAGATAGATAGATAGATAGATAGATAGATAGATAGATAGATAGATAGATAGATAGACAGACAGACAGACATAAAGATTTTGAGACTAAAGAGTGCAGGAAGAGCAACAAAGACTATTAGGGGACTGGAGGTTAAAACATATGAAGAAGAGTTGCAAGAATTGGGTGTCTAGTTTAATGAAGAGAAGGACTAGGAGTGACATGATAGAAGCCTTCCAATATTGGAGTGGCTGTTATAAAGAAGAGAGGGTTACCCAAGACAAGACAATGCAGACAAAAAGCAATGGATGGAAACTAATCAAGGAAAGATCCTACCTAGAACTAAAGAGAAATTTCACTGAATTAGTGGAACAACTTGCCTCCAGAAGTTGTGAGTGCTCCAACACTGGAGGCTTTTAAAGAAAACTTTGGACAACTATTTGTCTGAAATGGTCTAGGACCTCCTGCTTGACCAGAGGGGTTGGACTAGAAGACCTCTAGGTCCCCCCCAACTCTGTTATTCTGTTAAAATCTCCAATAATGTCTATATGGAAGAGAATAAATTTTGATATGTACACATGCACACAGTTAAAACATTTGCAACAAGATTCCTAGTACAAAATTTCAATGTGTTGACTGTACAGTATGAAAGGGAAGTGACACATCCATCAATCTTTACTTCACCATGTAAACGGGCCTGCCTCTCCCTTGCATAGTAACAAGATAGAAAGAAACTTGAAAGGAATTAGAATGTGTTCATATTGGATTCCTGCACATACAAAGATATTAATCATAAGTGAAATAATAAGCCAAGCACTCCAACTATCCTCCAGTTAACGCCCCCTTCCTTCAAATTTTTTTTTAAAAAGAAAATAATTTCCAAAGGTAGTCAAAAGTTGAGACAAATCACCAGAAGTAACTTAGGATGGTGTTGTAAATCATTTCTTGCGGCAAATAGTTCTCACTGACTGAGCTGGCAGATTGCGAAGGTTTATTCATTGATTTCATTTCTCTTGTTGGAATATTTTATTTTCATTTCCATGACATATAATCACATGTATATCATTACATTGACGATATCATATTATAAAACAAGACAATATACATGTGCACTCATACTACTTTAAGATCAAGCCTGGAATAATTCCCTCCCCCACCCTCCCCCCCGAACCCCCAAAACCAACCCCCCCGACTTCCCAGAACTCGTACACGGTATGGATATTTAACAACCACAGTCTAAAATATATTGATAAAAAATAAAAGTAAGAAATTAATAACCTCTTTATATTGAACTTAGCTCCTCCTTGCTAAGTTAACTTTAAACAATTCAAATCATTCCTAATCTTAAGCATAGGCTATCTGGAGTTTCTTAGTTCCATATTTATTTTGTATATAATCGATCCATTTTTTCCAGTCTCGTTTGTATCTCTCATTTGAATGGTCTTTAAGATATGCAGATATTTTCGCCATCTCGGCTAAATTTGTGACTTTCAGTGTCCATTCTTGAATTGTAGGCAAATCTTCCTTCTTCCAGTATTGCGCAACCAACAGTCTCGCTGCCGTTATTAAATGCAAGATCAGATTAACCTCTACCACTGAAATCATTGATTTCATTTCTGTGCCACCTCTTCCTAAAGATCCTTACACCCAAATTGCTACATCGCACTAATTAGTGCACCACATTTACTTAATTTCTTTTTTTTTAAAAAAAATATTTTTTTACAAATTTTATTACAATAGTAAAAACTTATGCAAACTAAAGCTAGAGAAAGAAAGGACAATGGAAAAAAAGAATAAAAAGTGCAAGGGGAAATAGATAAAAGAAAATAAAAATATAATATAGAAAGCCAATGTGTAAAGACAGGTTCCACCACAAAACCACACTCAACAAACCGCGCCCGACTAAACCGCCTCGCTGACGTCATCAATAGGGCGACAACAGCGCGGAGACAGAAGCACGCTGTAAACCCTAAACCTAAAATTAACCCCTAAACCTAAACCTAACACCCCCTAAACCTAATCCTAAACCTAACCCTAAACCTAACTGTTAACCTAACCCTAAACCTAATCCTAACCCTTAACCTAACCCTAAACCTAACCCTAACCCTTAACCTAACCCTAAACCTAACCCTAAACCTAACCCTTAACCTAACCCTAAACCTAACCCTAACCCTAACCCTAACCCTTAACCTAACCCTAAACCTAACCCTAAACCTAACCCTTACCTTAAGTTGAATCGGCTTGCTTTCAAAGCGCTATTTAAAGCGCCCTTCTTTCTCCGCGCTGGCTGTTGTCTCATTGTTGATGATGTCAGCGATGCGGTTTAATCGGGCGCAGCTTAGTCGAGCGCGGTTTTGACGGGTCACGGTAAAGACATGCCTTCCAACAAGTATGTTTAACAACTCTTCACCCCTATAAGGTTAAACAGATTCATCCCGCAGCCTATCCTTTAGCTATAACTAAATCCATAAACATCATTTTTTTAATACCAGTGTCAGCAAAAAAGTCCATTATTGGCAAAACCTTACCAAAAAAAATGTGTTATTTTGACTTAGATCAAATAAACCAGCTTTATATTCCTTCCTTCTATTTCTAAGGATCTGAATCTTTAAGTCAACGAAATATTCTTACTGGATTTGATTCCTTGTCAATTCTTTTCCCCATTGCACAAGTTTCTTCAAGGCATTAACAAGCCTCCTTTGTAAGTCCAATAAGAAAATCTTTTCCAGGTCATTCTCTTGGTTTTCTATTTGTATGCCCCTTTCATTTTTTTAAAAACTTCAGCCTGGTTCTTTTATATATTCAGTAAAGTGTCCTTTTCCAAACCATTCACTTGGACCGTCATTTATAGTTCTACTTTCAGTGCTTTCTCTGTCTTGTCAGCTAAATTTTGTTCCACATCTGTCATTCTCTCATTAACATCTTTTAGACATAGTCTATTCATAGAAACAGACATCATTACTGACTGCTATGGTTTATGTCATTTTATAAGAAAAGCGAAGAGGACAACCAGCAGCAAGGGGGAATAGATTCAGTTACGGTGATGATAAATGCACCATTGGAGGACTTGAAGGACATTATCTTCAGAGGGGGGGGAAATGACTATCTATAGCAGTGTTTCTCAACCTTGTCAACTTGAAGATGTCTGGACTTCAACTCCCAGAATTCCCCAGCCAGCGAATGCTGGCTGGGGAATTCTGGGAGTTGAAGTCCAGACATCTTCAAGTTGACAAGGTTGAGAAACACTGATCTATAGGGTGGATTTTACAGCAAATTCATGGCACACAATCAATCTACTTATCCATCAGTTTTTATTTGGGCAAGTTATAGGATTCTCACAAAAATCCAGAACCCTGGAAAGGCAGAAGGAATGAAAAGAAAAAAAAAGATGAACAGCAACAAGGTGGATGGACTCAGCTACAGTGGTAAAGGGAGCAATGATGGAGAAGACATGAAACAGATGATCATAGATAAAAACTGTCTGTGTGGTCACTAAGACTTGACAATGGATGGGAACTGATCAAGGAGAGAAGCAACGTAGAACTAAGGAGAAATTTATTGACAGTTGGAGGAATGAATCTGTAGAACGCCTTGCCTTCCGATGTTGTAAGTTCTCCATCTCTGGTGGTTTTCAAGACAGCCATTTGTGTGGAATGGTATCGGGCAGGGATGGCGAATCTTTCCGGCATTTTCTGAGTGCCCAAACTCGAATGTGTGGGCATGTGTGTGCGTGTCGGAGTGCCGGAAACCCGAAGACCAGCTGGCATGTCTGTTTTTTCTTGTCATTTTTGGTCCATTTTCAGGCCAATTTTGGCCCAAAGCGGCCCAACAAACAGCCCAAAAACAGCCCGAAAAATGGCCTGAACTACTGCAATGCGCTCTACATGGGGCAGCCCTTGAAGAGAGTTCGGAGACTTCAGCTTGTCCAGAATGCAGCCGCGCGAGCGATTGTGGGTGCGCCTTGGTACACCCACGTTACATCTATCCTCCGCGAGCTGCATTGGCTGCCTATCGGTCTCCAGATATGCTTCAAGGTGCTAGTCATCACTTATAAAGCCCTACATGATAGTGGACCTGGGTACTTGAGAGACCGCCTCCTGCCAATCACCTCCCATAGACCTATTAGATCCCACAGATTAGGCCTCCTCCGAATTCCATCTGCCGGCCAATGCCGACTGTCGACCACCCGGAGGAGGGCCTTTTCTGTGGCTGCTCCGGTCCTATGGAACTATCTCCCTGTGGAGATTCGGGCCCTCACCACCCTTCAGGCTTTCCGTAAAGCCGTTAAGATCTGGCTGTTCCAGCAGGCCTGGGGCTGCTGAGTTCCACCCCCACTCGAACTGGTTGTGCTTGTTGAGATTTTTAAACTGGTTCTGTATTGTTGTCTGTTTTTGTTCTGTTCCTTTTGTATTGTGTCCCTTCCCTACCGGTTTGTTAGCTGCCCTGAGTCCCTTTGGGAATAGGGCATATAAGTTGAATAAAACCAAACCAAGCTTGTGTTTTGGCTGTTTTTCAGGCCATTTTAAGGGTTTTTTTCAGGTCATTTTTGGGCTGTCTCTGGCCATTTTCAGGCCATTTTCCATCACTCCAGCGCTTGCGAAGACATGCACACCGCAAACCAGAAGAGCAGCTGGCAATGGGCTCTGTGTGCCATATCTGCCACGCTTGCCATAGGTTTGCCATCACAGGTAAAGGGTCTCCTGCTTGTTAAGGGGGTTGGTGGTCCCTCCCAACTCTGTTCTTCTGACAAATGACTTGATGGCACATAATTAGTCAATTACATGTCAGCGCCAAAGTTGGTCAATACGGCTCATGAAATGAAGGGTGGGATTAAATGAAACAAACCGCTCTTCCTTATAGCATCAGTCTTTCTATGCAGTGCCGCTTCTGTTCTTTTGATCTTTCAAATTGCAAGCATTTTCTGTTGCTTTAATTACAGGAGTAGGGGGAAAGGGGTGGGTGGGCGTTGGTGGTGTGGCAGGATGCTCTTCGCTTCATCCAGAAAATAAGTGCTGGCAGCACTAACTAATTTGTCTCTTGTTCATTTCTGGAAGTAATAATCATAGAGGGTTTGGGGTTACTATTTTTTTTAAATAAAAGAAAGGGAAAGGGAGAGAAAGAAAGAGGAGAAACAAGAAAGAACAATCACAGATGGCTGATTATATTTGATTCAGTACAGTTAAACTGGAGGCAAGAAGATTAAGAGGCCTTAGTAAGACCTTATAATGTACGTAATGCCTTATAAGCCTTAGTAAGACTACTTTCTATGAGCCGAGGTGGCGCAGTGGTTAGGGTGCAGTACTGCAGGCCACTTCAGCTGACTGTTATCTGCAGTTCAGCGGTTCTAATCTCACCGGCTCAAGGTTGACTCAGCCTTCCATCCTTCCGAGGTGGGTGAAATGAGGACCCAGACTATGGGGGCGATATGCTGACTCTGTAAACCACTTAGAGAGAGCTGAAAGCCCTATGAAGCGGTATATAAGTCTAATTGCTATTGCTATTGCTACACCTAGACTACTGCATCCAATTTTGGTTGCCACACTATAAAAAAGATGTTGAGACTCTAGAAAGAGTGCAGAGAAGAGCAAGCAAGATGATTAGGGGACTGGAGGCTAAAACATATGATGAACAGTTGCAGGAACTGGACATGGCTAGTCTAGTGAAAAGAAGGACCAGGGGAGACATAATAGCAGTCTTCCAATATTTGAAGGGCTGCCACAGAGAGAAAGGTGTCAAGCTATTTTCCAAAGCACCCGAAGGCTAGACAAGAAATAATGAATGGAAACTGACCAAGGAGAGATTCAACGTAGAAATAAGGAGACATTTTCTGACAGTGAAAGCAATCAACCAATGGAACTTCAGAAGTGGCAGGAGCTTCATCACTGGAGGATTTCAAGAAGAGACTGGATTGCCATCTGTCAGAAATGGTGCAGGGTCTCCTGTTTGAACGGGGGTTGGACTAGATGACCTACAAGGTCCCTTCCAACTCTGCTAATCTGTTAATCTGATGCCATAAGGATTGCCAAGGAGTATCACAGCATGAACCAATTTTCATAACTTCCAGAGGAACACCATTGCGAGGCCTAGAAGAAAGGTAAAAACAGCCTTCTGCGTTCCTTTGGGGTTAAATGGGGTTGCCTTAATTTTGGCCTATATTTTGTCATAGGCTTACTTTCCATATGAGCTGTAAATCTGCCGGTCATCTGAATCTGGGTGGAAAAGATTAATTTCAGATTAGCTCTTTCCTTGGGTCTCTTAAGCACGAAGAGGGGACCATCAGCAGCTGCTCATTGAGACTCTCCCACCCATAGCAACTCTGGGGCTCCCGGTTCTTCGACACTTTTAGGAGTAACAAGAGTTAATGGAGGTCTTCACTTCTTTTCACCTAATGGGTACCGGGTCAAACTTTAACTGGACCACCAGGACAAGCAATGAATGAGTTCAGAGCACAAAAATTGTAGGAAAGGAAAAACCTAACAAATGATTTAAGCTATGAAATTCAACTTCATGCTTGTGGCAGGAAGCCAATTTAAAACAGGCTAATGGCCAGTTTGTAGGAAAGGAAAGGAGAGGAGAGGAGAGGAGGAAAGAAGGAAAGAAGGAAAGGAAAGGAAGAAGAGAGCAAGAGCAAAAGAAAGAAAGAGAGAAAGAAAGAGGAGAGAGAGAGAGAGAAAGGAAGAGGAAGGGAGGGAGAGAGAGAAGGAAAGGAAAGGAAGAAGAGAGCAAGAGCAAAAGAAAGAGAGAAAGAAAAGGAAAGAAAGAAAGGGAGGAAAGAAAGAAAGAAAGAAAGAAAGAAAGAAAGAAAGAAAGAAAGAAAGAAAAAGAAAGGAAAGATGTAAGCACTTTAGCTCTTTCCAGTTCCTTGCTTTGCTTATTTTTCTTTCTGCAGCTCCGGGACTCTTTCCTGGATTTCGCCTGGCAAACTGATCAAAAACAGCTTGAGTTGATTTCTGTGTATCTCCTTTCCCACTCCCCGTCCTCCCTCCCCCCTCCCCCCCGTTCAGCACTGGAGCAAACTGGTCAAGAAGATTGAATGTTTGTGGAGGACGATGTCATCTGAGCGGTGCGTGCCAAATTCTCTGGGAGTTTAGGAGGAAGGAAGCCAGCCAGACGAGGTCTCCAGCCTGGGCTTTAACCTCTGCTCACCTTTCTGTTTTTTCCAGTGTTTATCTAGCCCCATCTCAACCGGGTTCGAGGGGAAAGTGATCCCCTTTTGCTTGGGCTTCTGGGACAAGGAGATTTCCTTCACATGGAAAAGTGTTTAATACCAATTTAATGGTCTGTCTAGCCAACTCTAATTCCCACCCGCTTCCCTCCCCCTCTCAGATCTTCCACCAACAAGTTGCTTTGCAAAAATCCTCTTATTTGAAAAGGCTTCCCTCATTCCTGTTGCTAGGATTTGAGAAGCAGCCTCTTCTCCTATCAAAAAAAATGCTTTCTTTTTTTCCTATTAAAGCAGATTCTTTATTGTTTTTCCCTCTATAACATCTTACAATCATCACATTAACATTGTTATGTCATCATACCCGTATATATCAATCTTACATAGCTTCTATATTTATATACATTCATTTACAGTTCTATACATTTCTCTATTGTTTCTTGGTTGAATTAACTTTTTCCCTGTTATGCAGCCATTTATACCGATTATCCCAAATTTCATAGTATTCAGACTCTTCTTTGTCCTTTAATCTTAATGTTAACTTGTCCATTTCTGCACAATCTAACATTTTCTGAATCGTTCATTCATCTGATGGAATATTACTTTGTTTCCAACATTGGGCAAATGTTATTCTAGCTGTAGTCAACAGGTGTATTAGTATGTATTCAATTTTCTTTCTATATTTCCCCTTGGTTATTCCCAGTGGAAAGAGTTTGTATTCTATTTGTTCCTCTTTAATTTGTTGCATCCATTTCCAAATTTTCATCCTATATTTTTGAGTTTCTGGACAGGTCCATCATATATGATAGAAAGCCCCTTGTAATTTTTTGCACTTCCAGCAAGTTGGATTCATGTTCAGGTACATTTTATGTCTGTCTTTTTTTTTTTCAGTGATAGTGTGTTTTTATTGTGAGTCATGTTCATCAGTGAGAGAAGAATAAATTTAGTAGTATTCAATTATTAAGAGAAAGAGAAGACCGAAGTATGTTGGGTTCATTACTTAAATACCCAGGAGCTTTTTAGTGGCCTCAAGCTGAAAACGCTGGCAAACACCTGGAAATTCAGAGTTAACTTTGTTTACCCATTCAGTTGCTTTCCTTACCAGATTAAGTGCCCATGATGGAGGAGAGTCTTTCAATTTCATTAGAGAATAAGACCTCCCAGTTGTTTGAAATATATAATTTGGAGCACTAGAAGGGGAGCAATAGCAATCGCAATAGTAGTTAGACTTATATACCGCTTCATAGGGCTTTCAGCCCTCTCTAAGCGGTTTACAGAGTCAGCATATTGCCCCCACAGTCTGGGTCCTCATTTCACCCACCTCGGAAGGATGGAAGGCTGAGTCAACCTTGAGCCGGTGAGATTTGAACCGCTGAACTGTAGATAAGAGTCAGCTGAAGTGGCCTGCAGTACTGTACCCTAACCACTGTGCCACCTCAGCTGCAACAGCTTCTCTTTTCCTTTTGGATCAAGTGACTGAGTTCCATTTTTTGCAACTGAAACATTAATTAAACGATGCACATAGAGATCTAAAAACATCCCAAGCTCAGAGGTACGTTGCCAAAATCCATCCTGATTTTGAAGCTTGAAGAGCTGAGGCCAGTCAACAGAAGTTAAGGGTACCCTAAATGATCCGGGAAGGCTATCCCGGCATGAATTCTCTTCTGAAGATTTAGCTGCGTAATGAGTTGTCTTAAATTTCATGTCAGAAGCAGTTGTCTTTCTTTTATAAAAAGTAGATCGCTTCACTTTTTTTTGGGGGGGGAGGCTTTAATATTTCTCCTTCTGGATGAAAGGCAAGCAGATGCTTAGAAACGGTTTTCTTTTCAATGCTGCTCTTGTAGAGAGATCAACGGTGAAGCTCCAAAAAAGAAAACAATGTCTTGCACTGGACAGAATTGTAATTTTAAAAAAAAGCAAGATGGAATGCAGGTTTTGCTGTGAATTCTTTTTTACTGAAGAGTTTTAATAGGTTTTAATAGGTTTTACAAATATTTCCCCTTCCCTCCCTCCCCCCCAACCCTCCCTCCCCCCAACCTCCCAGAGCAAAATACAGGGTATAAACATTTAACAATCATACCCTAACATAAGCTAACTAACTATAGCATCCTACCTCCTCTTGTACTTTAACTCCCCTTTTATTAAGCTAACTTTAGATAAATTGTAATATTCCTTGTTCATTCAGAAGCTAATTGAAATTTCTTAGTCCGATATTGTGGTTTTGCTGTGAATTTGAGAGCAGCAAGAAACGGAAAAGAAAACCTGAAGCTGAATTTGCACATCAGCCCAAACCAAGAACATGTTGCAAAGGGTTGGTGTTACAGTTTGCGGGATTTGCAAACCGGAGGGCCTGAGTTCGAACTGAGCAAGCAATCCTAACAGTGTTTGGTTTATTTAAAAAACCAAACCAAAATCTAAATATATAGGAGCCCCACTTTCAGCACACATGGCAAAAACGGTTGAACACTAAACTCACCTGATGAGATTTGAACTCATGCTTTGTTCCCCAAAAGAGCCAAGACTTCCAGAACTGTCTGTCCTTTGCAATCAGACCTATGTTTTGCAGCAAAGGTAAGGTAAAAGGTAATGGTTCCCCTTGCACATATGGGCTAGTCGTTCCCAACTCTAGGGGGTGATGCTCATCTCCATTTCAAAGCCGAAGAGCCAGCACTGTCCGAAGACGTCTCCGTGGTCATGTGGCCAACATGACTAAACGTTGAAGGCACACGAACGCTTGTTTTACCACCAAAGGTGGTTCCTATTTTTCTACTTACATTTTTACGTGCTTTTGAATAGCTAGGTTGGAAGAAGCTAGGACAAGTAATGGGAGCTCACTCCGTTACGTGGCGCTAGGGATTTGAATCACTGAACTGCTGACCTTCCGATCGACAAGCTCAGCGTCTTAGTCGCTGAGCCACCACATCAAAACACCTCCCCAACTCAAAACTACTACATATACAAAAGGAGAAGTTGCAGAATTCTCCAAAGAGTCTGGTGCCCAATAATAAATATATATTTTGTCAAGGAAATATTATAAAGTAATGTCATTTCATCTTACTGGCTCAATGCTTGCATTTATTGATATATTTTTTTTAATATAAAGGCCAAGATCGTGTTTGGAAGTAACACTTTAAAACGAAGCAAGAATATTTTGCACGGAAGTTGTGGTTGAACCACCTTCTCCAGCCTTCCTTTGACTGTCTCTCCCTCCCCTCCTCAATCAACCAGCCAAAGTGTTCTTTTCCTGTCCTTCATGATCAAAGGGATGCTTGGAGGCCTTTGATGTTCAACGTGTGTCCCCATCCTCCTTTCCTCCCTCCGCTAAAAATGAATCATGAAAATCAATCCAACGCCTTGAGCATTTCTCATCTTGCCCACTCTCCTGAACTGAGGAAGAATAAAAGTCTCGTTTTCAATGAGATCATAAGGTTCAAACGGTGAAACTTCGTTTCTCCAGCTGCCTGGGCTTCCCCCTTCTGAATTCCATATTTTGTGGACAAAAATTAAAAATACATATATGATTGAGTCTCTTTGATTTTCATGGACCTAAGGATTGAGGGATTCTTAATATTATTTCACTGAATATCATATATCCATGATGGCAACCTACCTACCTACTTATCTATCTATCCTGGCCACTGTGGCAACACATTCCTTCCACTAATAGCTGAAGTAACAAACAATACAAACAATATGTAGAGAGGATGAAAAGTCTGGTTCACAGGGAGAGCCATGCAGGTGCCAGAGACCCATGTCTAAAACAGGAATCACCTTGGAAAAGTTAATTGTTTCTCCTTATAGTGCAATGCTCTACTGTCGACCAGTTTGGACCTGCTGCAAAGCCTCAGTCATCAATTTGACAGCTGGAAAAGTGATGAATGGGCACCGTTTCCCTCTTGCTCTAGCTGGGCAGGCTTTCTCATCCTACCATCCATCAACATGACAGTACAAGAAATTCCATACAGATTAATCTACAGGGCTTTGGGAGGCAACAAAACGTCTCTCCTACCAGCCGAAAGGGAGATCACCAGAGAGAAAACATGGCTCTGTTTACTTTTCCTAGAAATCAGTTGGCCAAGAAGAACTTGGCTGAGCCAGCTCTCCAAATGGGCCATGCCAGCTCTCCCCAAAAGAGCAATTCAAATACTTTATTTGGCCAAGTGTGATTAGATACATCCGTTTGTCTCTGGTGCGTTAAGCTCTCAATGTACATGCAAAGCAACAGAGTAATAATAATCATAATAGGGATGCCAGTAAAAGGAATGTAATAGAAAAGATGAAATAAAAGATAATAGGTAAAAGTTCTTTTAATCAGAATAGAATTGGAAAGGACCTTGGAGGTCTTCTAGTCCAACCCCCTGCTCTAGCAGGAGATCCTATACCATTTCAGACAGGCGGCTGTCTAGTCTTTTCATAAGAACCTCCAGTGATGAAGCACCCACAACTTCTGAAGGCAAGCTATTCCACTGGTTCATTGTCTTCACTGTTAGGAAGTTTCTCCTTAATTCCAGGCTGGTTCTCTCCATGATTAGTTCCCATCCATTGTTTCTTGTCCTGCCTTTTGGTGCTTTGGAAATTAGGTTGACCTCATCTTCTTTGTGGCAGCCCCTCAAATATTGGGAGACTGCTATCATGTCCCCCTAGTCCTTTTTTTCTCTAGACTAGCCGTACCCAGTTCCTGCAACTGGGTATAGCTAATGATAGTTGCTCTTAAAAATAACAGTAACTAATACACCCATACTACATGGGTACACATACTTAGACATAAGACAGGACTATGAGGATTAGGTGTTCAGCCGAGTGATGGCATGGAGAGAAGAAAC